>NC_041218.1:51776335-51778300 GCF_002837175.3 Physeter macrocephalus
CCAATAACAAAATAACCGAGGCAGAAGAACAAATAAGTGAGCTGGAAGACAAAATGGTGGAAATAACTGCCGAGGAGCAGAATAAAGAAAAAAAAAGAATGAAAACAATTGAAGACAATCTCAGAGACCTCTGGGACAACACTAAATGCACCAACATTCGAATTATAGGGGTCCCAGAAGAAGAGAAAAAGAAAGGGTCTGAGAAAATATTTGAAGACATTATACTTGAAAACTTCCCTAACATGGGAAAGGAAATAGGCATCCAAGTCCAGGAAGCATAGAGAGTCCCATACAGGATAAACCCTAGTAAAAACACACCAAGACACATACAAATCAAACTAACAAAAATTAAATTCAAAGAAAAAATATTAAAAGCATCAAGGGAAAAACAAAATAACATACAAAGGAATCCCCATAAGGTTATCAGCTGATTTTCAGTAGAAACTCTGCAGGGCAGAAGGAGTAGCAGGATATACTTAAAGTGATGAAAGAGAAAAACCTACAACCAAGATTACTCTACCCAGCAAGGATCTCATTCAGAGTCCATGCAGAAGTCAAAAGCTTTTCAGCCAAACAAAAGCTAACAGAATTCAGCACCACCAAACCAGCTTTACAACAAATGCTAAAGAAACTTCTCTAAGCGGGAAACACAAGAGAAGAAAAAGACCCACAAAAACAAATCCAAAACAATTAAGAAAATGGTAATAGGAACCTATATATCGATAATAACCTTTAATGTAAATGGATTAAATGCCCCAACCAAAAGACACAGACTGGCTGAATGGATACAAAAACAAGGCCCATATTATGCTGTCTACAGGAGACCCACTTCATACCTAGGGAAAGTGAGGGGATGGAAAAAATATTCTGAAAGTGAGGGGATGGAAAAAATATTCCATGCAAATGTAAATCAAAAGAAAGCTGGAGTAGCAATACTCATATCAGATAAAATAGACTTTAAAATAAAGACTGTTACAAGAGATAAGGAGGGACACTACATAATGATCAAAGATCAATCCAAAAAGAAGATATAACAATTACAAATGTTCATGCACCCAACATAGGAGCACCTCAATACATAAGGCAAATGCTAACAACCATGAAAGGAGAAATCGACAGTAACACAATAATAGTGGGGGACTTTAACACCTCACTTACACCAACGGACAGATCATCCAAACAGAAAATAAATAAGGAAACACAAGCTTTAAATGACACGATAGACCAGACAGATCTAACTGATATTTATAGAACATTCCACCCAAAAGTGGCAGAATACACTTTCTTCTCAAGTGCACATGGAACATCTCCAGGATAGATCACATCTTGGGTCACAAATCAAGCCTCAGTAAATTTAAGAAAATTGAAATCACATCATCTTTTCTGACCACAATGCTATGAGACTGGAAATCAAATACAGGAAAAAAACTGTAAAAAACACAAATACAGGGAGGTTAAACAGTGCGTTACTAAATAACCAAGAGATCACTGAAGAAATCGAACAAGAAATTTTAAAAAGTACATAGAAACAAATGACAATGAAAACACGATGACCCAATACCTATGGGACACAGGAAAAGCAGTTCTAAGAGGCAAGTTTATAACAATTCAATCTCACCTCAAGAAACAAGAGGGCTTCCCTGGTGGCGCAGTGGTTGGGAATCCGCTTGCCGATGCAGGGGACGCGGGTTCGTGCCCTGGTCTGGGAGGATCCCACATTCTGTGGAGTGGCTGGGCCTGTGATCCATGGCCGCTGAGCCCGTGCGTCCGGAGCCTGTGCTCTGCAACGGGAGAGGCCACAACAGTGAGAGGCCCAAGTACCGCAAAAACAAAAAAAAGAAAGAAACAAGAAAAATCTCAAATAAACAATCTAACCTTACACTTAAAACAACTAGAGAAAGAAAAACAAAGAAAACTCAGTAGAAGGAAAGAAATCATAAAGATCAGAGCAGAAATAAATGAAAT
>NC_041218.1:51779217-51781191 GCF_002837175.3 Physeter macrocephalus
CGAGCCACAACTACTGAGCCCATGTGCCACAACTACTGAAGCCCATGTGCCTAGAGCCCATGCTCCGCAACAAGAGAAGCCACCGCAATGAGAAGCCCACGCACCACAACAAAGAGTAGCCCCCGCTCTCCGCAACTAGAGAAAGCCCACACACAGCAACAAAGACCCAATGCAGCCAAAATTAAATAAATAAAATTAATTAAAAAAAAAAAATCTTCCAACAAACAAAAGTCCAGGACCAGAAGGCTTCACAGGCGAATTCTATCAAACATGTAGAGAAGAGCTAACACCAATCCTTCTCAAACTCTTCCAAAAGGGCTTCCCTGGTGGCGCAGTGGTTGCGCGTCCGCCTGCCAATGCAGGGGAACCGGGTTCGCGCCCCGGTCTGGGAGGATCCCACGTGCCGCGGAGCGGCTGGGCCCGTGAGCCATGGCCGCTGGGCCTGCGCGTCCGGAGCCTGTGCTCCGCAACCGGAGAGGCCGCAGCAGTAAGAGGCCCGCGTACCACAAAAAAAAAAACAAAAAAAAACAAAACAAACAAAAAAAGACTCTTCCAAAAAATTACAGAGAGAGAAACATTCCCAAATTCATTCTATGAAGCCATCATCACCCTGATACCAAAACCAGAAAAAGATATCACAAAAAAAGAAAATTATAGACCAATATCACTGATGAACATAGATGCAAAAATCCTGAACAAAATACTAGCAAACAGAATCCAACAGCACATTAAAAGGATCATACACCATGATCAAGTGGGATTTATCCCAGGGATGCAAGGATTCTTCAATATATGCAAATCAATCAATGGAATACAAAACATTAACAAATTAAGGAATAAAAACCATATGATCATCTCAATAGATGCAGAAAAAGCTTGTGACAAAATTCAACACCCATTTGATCAGGAACAAGACAAGGCTGCCCACTCTCGCCACTATTATTCAACATAGTATTGGAAGTCCTAGCCACAGCAATCAGAGAAGAAAAAGAAATAAAAGAAATACGAATAGGAAAAGAAGAGGTAAAACTGTCACTATTTGCCAATGACCTGATATTATACATAGAAAATCTTAAAGATGCCACCAGAAAACTACTAGAACTAATCAATGAATTTGGTAAGGTTGCAGGATACAAAATTAATGCACAGAAATCTCTGGCGTTCCTATACATCAACAATGAAAAATCAGAAAGAGAAATTAAGGAAATACTCCCATTTACCATTGCAACAAAAAGAATAAAATACCTAGGAATAAACCTGCCTAAGGAGGCGAAAGACTTGTACTCAGAAAACTATAAAACACTGATAAAAGACATCAAAGATGACATAAACAGATGGAGAGATATACCATGTTCTTGGATTTGAAGAATCAATATTGTGAAAAACCCCAACTTCAAACAATACCACAAAGCTACAGTAATCAAGAGAGTATGGTACTGGCACAAAAACAGAAATATAGATCAATGGTACAGGTTAGAATGCCCAGAGATAAACCCACGCACATATGGGCACCTAATTTACAACAATTTACAACAAAGGAGGCAAGCACATACAATGGAGAAAAGACAGCCGGTTCAATAAGTGGTGCTGGGAAAACTGGACAGCTACATGTGAAAGAATGAACTTAGAACACTACACACAAAAATAAACTCCAAATGGATTAAAGACTTAAATGTAAGACCAGACACTATAAAACTCTTAAAGGAAAACATAGGAAAAACACACTTTGACATAAACCACAGCAAGATCTTTTTGGACCCACCTCCTAGAGTAAAGGAAATAAAAACAAAAATAAACAAATGGTACTTAAAAGCTTTTGAACAGCAAAGGAAACCATAAACAAGACAAAAAGACAGCCCTCAGAATGGAAGAAAATATTTGCAAATGAAACAACAAGCAAAGGATTAATCTCCAAAATATACAAAGAGCTCATGGGGCTCAATATCAAAAAAACAAACAATCCAGTTAAAAAAT
>NC_041218.1:51781322-51791407 GCF_002837175.3 Physeter macrocephalus
CTAATTATTAGAGAAATGCAAATCAAAACTACAATGAGATATCACCTCATGCTGGTCAGAATGGCCATTATCAAAAAATCTAGAAGGGTGTGGTGAAAAGGGAACCCTCCTGCACTGTTGGTAGGAGTGTAAATTGATACAACCACTATGGAAAACAGTATGGAGGTTCCTTAAAAAACTAAAAATAGAACTACCATATGACCCAGCAATCCCACTACTGGGCATATACCCTGAGAAAACCATAATTCAAAAAGAGTCATGTACCAAAATGTTCATTGCAGCTCTATTTACTATAGCCAGGACATGGAAGCAACCTAAGTGTCCATCAACAGATGAATGGATAAAGAAGATGTGGCACATATATACAATGGAATATTACTCAGCCATAAAAAGAAACGAAATTGAGTTATTTGTAGTGAGGTGGATGGACCTAGAGTCTGTCATACAGAGTGAAGTAAGTCAGAAAGAGAAAAACAAATAATGCATATATATGGAATCTAAAAAAAAAAAAAAAAGGTACTGATGAACCTAGTTGCAGGGCAGGAATAAAGAGGTAGACATAGGAAAAAAAGGGAAAAAAAGGGAGAGGACACAAATCAATAAAATTAGAAATGTAAAAGGAGAAATCATGACACTGCAGAAATACAAATGATTATAAGAGAACATGAGGACATGCGGTGGGAGGGTGAAGCTGGGGTGAAGTGAGAGTAGCATTGGCATATACACACTACCGGATGTAAAATAGTTGGCTGGTGGGAAGCAGCAGCATAGCACAGGGAGGTCGGCTCGGTGCTTTGCGATGACCTAGAGGGGTGGGAGAGGGAGGGTGGGAGGGAGGCTCCAGAGGGAGGGGATATGGGGACATGTGTAATGCATATGGCTGATTTGCTTTGTTGTGCAACAGAAACTGACACAGTATTGTGAAGCAACTATACTCCAATAAAGAGCTATTAAAAAAACAAAAAAATAAAAAAATAAAAAATAAAGTACAAGATAATGGCTCTGGAGAGCATTCCCCACCCCCTACAATTTGTCTCATGGCTGAAAACTACATCTTTAGAAGATTAATATATTTGGTTGAGGTGTTCTTTCTCTAGGACTCCTCTTTTCAGAGGCAATACAGAGGCAGTCTGGATAATGGTTTCAGAGTGCAGATTCTGAAGCCAGATGGTGGAAGTCCAATCCTGGCTCCACCAAGCACAAGCTGTGGGACTTGGATAAGACACTTAAGCTCTGTGCCTCATCTTCCTCCTCTGTAAAACTGGGCTGTTAGCAGTGTCTGGCTCACAGGGCTGTTGTGAGGTTGAATGAGTTTTATGCCAAGTGCTTAGAACAGTACAGGACACGTAATTAGTGCTATATAAATATCTGTCCCTATTATTGTATTTTTTCAGTCTTAACTAGGTAAGTTAGTAATGACCATATGTGACAGCTCAAATGATTCCAGGGCATGAGGTCAATGGATTTGGGTGGATAGCAGGAAATGAAGAGTTTCCTGGGCAGTATATGGAGTGTCTGGCATGAGCTCCTCAGCCTTGGATGACCAGAATGGGGGAAATGCTAGGAGAGACAGGTGAGCTTTAGTGAAAGAAGTGAGACAAGTCTCCCTTACTTCATAATTTTTGGTGAAGCTGATGTGGCTGATTGGGGGCCATTAAGAGCACTGGCTTTGGAGTCAGTTGTAGCTCTGACTTTTAATAGCTATGTGATTACTCTGAATCTCATCTTCTTACTGACAAAATAGAGAGAATAATATCTACATCATGAAGCTACTGGGATAATTAAATAAGGTAATACATAGAAAGTAATTACAGACACTAGGCCATCAACAAATGATAGTTTTTACTGTATTTCATCGTAAGATATCATTGATTATAGGACACAAACCAACCTCAGAAACACTAATATGTGAAAAATAGAATATAGATAGAATGGAATGGAAGGGAAGGAAGCTCACATTTACTGAGTTCCTTCTGTGTATCTAGGCACTGTACCAAGAAATATGATATATGTTATTTATTTAATTCTCTAAACGGCTCTACGAAGTGTGTGGCATTATTATCTCCATTTGCAGCTCAGGAAACTGAGACCCAGAGAGTTAATAGAGGCTGCTCAGAGTCACACAGCTGGTAAATGCTAGTGTCCAATCGTCTCTAACTTCTCCTAAGCTTTCAATCTGGCCCCTTCCTCAGACCAGGTGTGGCCCTGGTAAGGGAGAATGCTGCAGGTGAGTGAAAGGGCCACATGGCTGACTACTCACTGTCTCATGGAAAGAAAGTCTGCTCCTAGCAGAGAGCATGAATGTGTTCTGCCCCCCATCCGCTTCCTCAGGAGAGAAAGAAGTGGGAGGTCAGAGCACAGGCCCACGCAGAGGGCTGGCCGCCCTGCTAATGGGCAGGGGTCTCCCAGTGAGGGTCAGACAGAAAAATCACTTCACCCCCACCCAAGGCTCCCCTGTGTGGACTTCAGTTGCACCTGAAGGCCCCAAGCAGGGACAAGACGCAGAACTGGTCCTCTCTGTGCCACCGGGCTTGGCTCTGCAGGGCCTCACTGTGTCTTGGGGGTGGCACAGTGAGGGTTTGCGACCTTGATGTGGAGGAGAACTAATGGTCCCTGTTTTTCCCAACATTTGTCACGAATCCTAGTTCTCACGGAAAACAACATCCAGGTTGTGGCGAGAGAGAAGGCAAATAGGACAGTAAAGGAGGACACAGGGGCAATGGGCAGGGAGCGTAGGAAATGGGAAATGGAGAAGAGGAGACATGGGTATTCTTACTGAGGCCAGCAGTGCCAGCCAGGACTACTGGGATTTCAACAACCCAATGAAACTGAGGATGGAAGAAAATCTATGTGGCCACCCCTGGGGATAAACCAGGCATCCACAAACAAACAAGAACAACAAAAACACCCATAAAGTCACACAAAAATACTAAAATGATCGATAAATTTGCACTGGGCAATTCCCATGCATTAACTCCATCATTCCTTGTAATAACCCTACAAGGCAGATGCCATTATTCTCCCCATTGTACAGAGTGGGGGAAAATCTAAGGCTCAAAGAGATTAAGGAAATTTCCCAAGGTCACATAGATGGGAAAAGGAAAAGCGAGGTCTAAATCCAGGTCTGGGTGATTCAAGAAGCTGCATGCTGACCAGATTGCCATAATGGTCAGGAAATTTTTGGAAATGTCTACCTAAACATAGAGGAGGCAATGCAGTGGCAAGTAAATGCCCTGGAGTTGATGTCCGATTTGCCTCTAGAATATAAAAATTAAATAATTCTAACCAATTATTGAGGACCATTTATGATCCATGGTCTCAATAGACATGTTACATAATCATATATGGTTTAATATGATGTAATTTAATAACAGCACTATAAGGTAGATATTATAGTCCCCCTTTTAAAATAAGGGAAACAAGAGTTTTAATTTGCTTGTGGTATGGATCAGACTAAGGATTCACACCTAGGTATGTCTCATGTCCATGCTCATTCTCTTTGAGCATTTGCTTCATTTTGTTGGTGTTGTGTGATTTGTGCACTTAATATCTAATTTACTGCAAGTTTTTTGTTTTTGTTCCAATCCCCACTTCCTACCTCTGACACTCTATGCAACAATCTGTTAGCAGTGCACTACACACTTACACCTCATTTATACCCCACATATTTTACCCTAATAATTTCACTGAATGGATAATGCCAACCTGAGTTATTGAAGATAATTAAGAATGGCCAATCGCCATGTTGGAAAACTGGCCAACTCCATTTCCTACTCAGCGGAAGTCCCAGCAGACCATAGACCTGGAAGCTACCTTTCTCTCATTCCTTTTGTAACTTTGTATCTTTTGCTGCTCTATCCAGCTGCAGGCTGGCTGCAATTCACCTTAGGCAGTCTGCTGCAATTTCCCATGTCCCAGTCTTATCCTTCATTACAAAAAAAGATGGAAAACATAATCGACTAAAAGAATTCCGATAGCAGGTGCCAGACATCAAATTACACAGGTAGTAATCACACAGATTAGGAAACATAATGAATACAATATTCAAGCTGAACGCAGCCAATGAATTTTTTCAGTATGATACAAGCTTCTTGTTAATAAAATAACAATTTTCTTCTTATTAAAATAAAGCTAAAGCAATCTCTGTTTTCTAAAGGGACACATGTCACCCAGACCTCTGAGCTGAAATGATTTGAAACTCAATACACATAGAACCAAATGGACATTTTGGCTGACTCTTACATTTCAGATTGTGTTGACATTATTGTTCATTACAGAGTGGATTGTAAGTTTCATCTAATGTTTCTGAAACCTTTGCCAGAGACAAATGTATTATTCACCAGATGTTGGGCACAGAAAGGTACTGATGTGGGAATCAGGAGACCTGGCTTTTGGTTCTAACTTCCACTGTTAGATTTGGTGACCTTGGATATATAGAATGATGTACAAGGATGAAGTGGTGGGAATGGTCTGCCCTGGGGGTAAGGAATAGGGGGTGCATTGTCTGTAGAGAATTTTAAACGATAGCAAAACTGACTAAAGTCAGTCTGCTTTTTATTATCATGCTTCATCCATGCTCAACAATGTCAGTGATAAAACGCTCCTCCCCCTCAAATCTTTTGTTGGTCTAAGGTATAAGCAATTGATTTTAATCAATCAATCAACCAAACACATACATATGCTTCAAATGAGCAAATTCTTATTCCTTATCTTTTAATAAATATTGTATTCTGCATGGAAATTAATTTTTTAAACTCCCAGGTACAAAGTTTGGCTCCAACATGCGTGGACTCAACTATATGCTATACACATTTGTTCCCAGAATCAGTTTGTAATGACTGAGAATCATTCAAGCTTGCTTTGAGCTCAGTCTGTGTCTTCAGCCTCAGGATATGATAGACTCCCAAACAGTAGATTTGGAATAAACAACAACAGCAAGTGATTATAAAGGCAAAAACCAGAACTTGAGTTACTTCAATTCTGTCTTTCTATGTGACTACTTGAAGGTTTTACTTGTTTAAAATTTACAAGAGGGAAACAGTGTACATTGTGAGATGTAAAATTTTTGTTTGGTAAATACAAATTTTCATTCATTCATGGAATATTTAACTGAATTTGAATTACATTTTTCAATCAAAATTTATGCTTTAAACATTTTAAATTATTTTACAACTAAAGAAACCCCCCAAAATAATGATTACTGATTATACATGTTTACTACTAAAAATAATTTTGTTGTATAGAAGAGGGAGCTGTTAAAAGTGATCCACTGGGGGTGTCAAATATGTTAGGTACACACTAAGTATGTGAGCCCATCTGTTTAGGGCTTCTTTCTTAGATTAGAAGCAGCATTTCCCAAGGAGGGGTGATCTGTATGTCACCAGCTCCCTAGTTCCCTGAGGCCTACCATGAAATTAGGGGTCCAATAGAGGTGGGAAGTTCTTCCCTCCTTGAACCTTCTAGAGGATTAAAAAATGTGCATTAGGGCCTCCCTGGTGGCGCAGTGGTTGAGAATCTGCCTGCCGATGCAGGGGACACGGGTTCGTGCCCCGGTCCGGGAGGATCCCACATGCCGCGGAGCGGCTGGGCCCGTGAGCCATGGCCCCGGAGCCTGTGCTCCGCAACGGGAGAGGCCACGACAGGGAGAGGCCCGCGTACCACACACACAAAAAAAATGTGCATTACTATATTCAAACTCTGAGAAATCCCGTCATAAAACAAAACCAAACCATGTTTGTCCCAGTGGTTTGTCCCAATGACCACTGGACATTTTTGGTTTTATTTTGGAGTAGGGGTTGGTGAAGCATGGCAGGGGCAGGGGTGGCAGGGGAGAGTGGTCAATGGCTATTCAGGAGAGGGACACATCGATTAACATCACATGGAACAGCAGAATTCACTTGGGGTTAGACCAGTGGGTACTCAGCCTTGGATTCACACTAAAATCCTCTGGGGAGCTTTTTAAAATCCCCAGGTCCAGGCTGCACCCCAGATTAACTGAACCAGAATCTCTGGGGGGCAGACCCAGTATCAGTGTTTCAAAAACTCCCAGGTGATTGTGGTGTGTGACTAAGTCTGAGAACCTGTGGTTTAGGTCACCTGAAGGTATATGTCAGCTCAAGCTGCGCGGGTCTAGGACTTTCCATCCCCACCGTATTCCATTCCCATAAACGGACTGGCAAGAGGAAGCAGGAGGAAGGGGTGATGTGACCTTTCTGCTGCAGTCAGGCAAGGGATCAGGCCAGGATTTCTACCTCCCAGCCCACCTCAGTGACCTGAACTGGCAAGGCTGTCTGGAGCCTGTCAAAAAAAGGATGCCATTAATAATAAAAAACAAATGGCTCCTTTAGCCAAAGCCCCCCAGAAGTTGAAAAATGGGATATCTGTGCACTAAGATGGTGCCCAGATGCCTTGAATTGTAAGAAAAGCAGGGAAAGAGAAGAGAGCTACAGCTGGTTTCTCCATTTCTAGGTTGATTTGCCTATTAACCTCCTGGAATTTTGAGCAGCGGTTCGTTTAGCTTGCTTCTCAGCCCCACACAGGCCCTGCCTCTGGGACACAGTGTGCAAGGGTTTTCATTAAAAAGTTAACATTTGCCACGGAGTTCAGAGCTCCCTCAATATCTCATTGAAACGAGGGGAAAACAGCTCAGCTTCGATGAGGCCAATGTCGCAGTGAGATAAATGCTAACATTTTCTTGAAAGCACTGTAATTACTCAAAGAGCAACCTGCCATCCCACCCCTCACTCCCAGCTCTTTCTTTTTCCAAGGATCTGCTCCTGCTGTCCTTATTTGGCAAAACTCCCAGGGCCATTTTCAGTTTCGTAACCTCGTGGGCACAGTTACCACCATCAGTGGGCGACCTTCAAGCTTTATCTTCAGGCAAAATCAGGTGCAGTGTTCTCAGGAACATACTTGCCCATTAATTCCAACTTTACAAACTGTTCCCAAGCCGAACAGCTGTACTTTGACAACCAGATTTAGGAAGTAGCAACCTGAATTGGGACGCCGTAGAGCTGTCCCCGAGAGGCTCCCATGTTCCCACATCACCCTATTCCACGATGGGAGTCATGTTTCTGAAGGAGACTGCGGCAACAGGCGGTGTGAAGTCAAAAGGAGATTTGCTTCCACTCTGAGCACATCTGCTGAGTGCAGGGGCAAGCCCCGCCTCCCATCTCCCTGTTTGTTGGCTACGCCCCTTGCCCGAACGAGTAGTTGCTGTCTCCTGGACCAGTTTTAGGCCACTAACTTCATCCGATGGCAAATACCCCTATGTGGAAAGCGCACTGCTGTTCATACTTACCTTCAGTAGCATATCAATTTGACCAGTTAGACATGGTTACCAATGCTCTATACTGAATACCACCTAGAGTCCTTGCCAGTTACCCATCATCTTGAAATTTTCTGGCTTTATGAGTATTTCCCAAAGGGTTTTCTGCAGACTATTAAGAACAGTTACAGGGAGACACAAGAGGGAAGAGATATGGGAACATATGTATATGTATAACTGATTCACTTTGTTGTAAAGCAGAAACTAACACACCGTTGTAAAACAGTTAAACTCCAATAAAGATGTTAAAATAAATAAGTAAATAAATAAATAAATAATAAACTATAGCCAGAGTTTAAAAAAAGAAAAAAAAAGAACAGTTACACATAAAAGGGTTTCCATACTATATAAATTTGAGAAACACTGGCTTAAACAACATTAAGCAGGACTGTTCTTACAGAACTTCTCAGAACAGCTAGTGAGCAGAGTGAATTATTCACTAAGGAGCTAGAAATAAGGAGTTAGAATAAACAATGCCCCCAAACTTATTTGACCATGCAGTTCTTCTTATTGAAGAATATAGGTTGGTAAATAATGCCTTAGAACCGCAGAGTGGCAACGTAGCACCATTCTATGCTTGGGTTTCCTTATCTGTGAAATGGGAATAAGAGAGCACCGCTCAGGATCTGTGTCTAAGACTCTAATGAGATAAATGCATGTGAATCACTGAGAACAGTGTTTGGCACAAGTGTTACCTCTAATCTGAGTTCAAATGCTGGCTCCTATTAGCTGTGCAATATTGACATGTCATGTAGGTGCTCAGAGTCTCAGTTTCCTTATTTGTAAGATAAGAATACTGTTAGTTTCTAACTCAAAGTTTTTAAGGATTACATGATATATTGCATTTAAATTGCTCAGCTAACTTTTGACACAAAGTAAATGTTCAAAAACAGCTAGCTAAGAAAAGCAGAAAAGCATTGCCATGTTTGGTGAAGGAAAGCTTGGCCCGTATTTTCGATGAATTTGAAACTTAATTGACTGAGGCTCCTTGACTCTGGGGAAAAGGAACACAATTTACATTCTAAAACTGGACCAGGAGCTGGACCCTATTTTCATATAGAAATTCTGAAACTGACTACTATAATCCTACAAAGGGGGTTGTGAATATCATGCTATATTTAGGCTGGTAAAAGAAAATAAGATAAAATAAAGGCAGGGTTATAAAATCTTAAAGAAAGACCTTGTTTCTGAATTACAAAAGGATGAATTTGGAGACAATCAAAGCTGATCTAATTCAGATTTAAATTGCAAACAATCTTGGCAGATTACCATATGCTATCACTCTCTTTTTTTTTTTTTTTTTTTTTGGCTTTAGCTAGTGACAGGGTTGGACAGCACTGCTGGGAATATTTACCAAGATTGGTCTGATGGAAAGTTCTAAAAAGCCTCAAAATGTTTTATGTCAAGGTGCCTGAATCCCTTCAAGGACAGAAGTCTCCACTGCATGTGCAGATGTGTTCATAGGCCTGGCCAGGAGGGAGCTGAAAAGGGTACCATGCTCAAGTGTCCTGAAATTACGGGCCTAATTTACCCAAGTCCTCGAAGGCACTAGCTCTAGGTGAAAGGCCCGAAGGCAATGTCTAGCAGCTGTGTGGCTTTTAATTAGAGCCACAGTTGTTCCTGGTGCCACAGTTGGTAAAGCAGAATGGAATGCATGTGTCCCAATTTTTACACACAAATTCTCCACCCACCACGAGCTGTACAAATAGACACACCTTCCTCATCAGCTTGGCATGGGGTGTCTCTCCTTTCCATTCTCTTGCACAATAACTGAGTAAATCAACTTCTGCCTCCACACTGAGGTTCCCTGAACCAAATCAAAGATACAAGGCAGTGAATTTTCCCTTTCCTTTCCCTTCTTGAACCCTCTCTGTACTTTAAAAATAAGGAAACATATGCATGAAAATATTTACTTTTGAATCTCCTCTGCAGATATCCAATCCACCTAAAAGATAAGGGAACGATAATATCAAAATTCTATTTTAAACAGCAAGGGCATTTTTGAAAATTAAAGACGACATAGCCACATACCTTTTCAGCCGGTGCCCTAAATATAAATGTAGCCTTCTGAAGTAGCAGAGGGTGCCCACCAGAAATGAAACTGCCAACGTCACTGACCCCTTTGCTACTCTCCACGCGGTATCTAAGGCTTGGCTGGTGACAAGTGTCCAGGAGTGAACTTGGTCATTTCCTACAAAAATTTAATAATAATAATACTGTATAGCATGGGGAACTAAATTTAATATACTCAATAAACCATAATGGAAAAGAATATAGAAAGGAATGCATATATGTGTCTGAGTCACTTTGCTGTACAGCAGAAATTAACATTGTAAATCAACTATACTTCAATAAAAAATAAAATAAATATACATCACAATTACACAAGCCTGCTTTGTTTAAGGGGAAAAGAAAGATACGCTGGATAATTTTACCTGTAAAGAGTCTATCATTGATTTATATAAACATTTTTTAAAGCATTTGAAAATTCAATCTAAAAATTAAACACCTAGTTCTCCTATAATCAGTGTCATATATAAAGATATCTTTGTTCTACAGAATTCAAGAGGAATAGGGGGCTTCCCTGGTGGCGCAGTGGTTGAGAGTCCGCCTGCCGATGCAGGGAACACGGGTTCGTGCCCCGGTCTGGGAAGATCCCACGTGCCGCGGAGCGGCTGGGCCCGTGAGCCATGGCCGCTGAGCCTGCGCGTCCGGAGCCTGTGCTCCGCAACGGGAGAGGCCGCAGCAGTGAGAGGCC
>NC_041218.1:51796707-51803641 GCF_002837175.3 Physeter macrocephalus
ACCCAACCACACACACACACACACACACACACACACACACACACACAATGAAACCTTCCTTCTCAGAGGAAAATTGCAGAGATCCATCTCATGGCAGTCTCCTACACCAGAGGAAGAGCATCACCCAGGAGGGGCAGATTTCTGCTCCCATGGTGACTGGCCACTGTCCTCACAGCTCCTGGCTTCGGAGTGACTGGCCTGAACCCTGGGTCTGTCAGCTGCCCTTCTTGGGTAATGAACTATGGGCTGCAAAGCGGCGGTTTTCTACCAGAGGAGCTGAGAAAGCGGAGCTGGGCTCTCAGCTGCAACTGATCTCGTGGTCCCCCCCGCCCCACCCACTCCCGACTTCCCTAGTCACTCCGGCGCTCTCAGGACAGCTTGCATCTTAGCTGAATGTTAACGAAAGAAAGTTGGCCCCGGAGGTGTCTCCGGGTGTCTCTGCCCAGAACTAGTGAGAAGATTTTGGCAGGACTTCCGAGCTACAAGCAAACTCCTAGCGGAGCTCGGCAGATTACAAACAATTCGGCAACTGCGCTCCATACTCAGTCCGTGGGGGTGGCGAGGCCGTGCGCCTGCCAGATTTCTGGTAAAATGTTGCTTTGGTTGGAACCAGGGTGCTTTTCCTTCAGTATCCCCAGGCCTCAAGGAGGCTAGAAGGAACACCACGACTTCTTATTCTGGGTAAATCTGAATTGTCAGCGTTTACAGAGGAGTTTGAAGCTGGCAAGCCCAGTAAATCTATGAGGTCTCTCAGATCCGCATGAATTGTCTGTTGGGAGAGAGGTACACTCATGCTTGATGGAAAAGAGCTCTTTTCCGTTTTGTTCCAAATCTATGGAAGCTGTGAGGCCTGGTGATCAGCTCTCCTACCATGAGGGAGAAGTGAGGCGAATGCTCTGTGGGCCTGGTGCCTGCCTCCAAGTAACAGGGAATCAAGTCCAAAGTGCAGTGACTTCTTCTGACGTGAGGCCACAGGAATGATCCACAGCTTCCAAGAGGGCTCCTTCCCAGGAGAGGAGTTTGGGGGGAGTCTGTCAGCCACCTGTGAGGTAATGGGTGTGCCTCACTCAGCTGGGCTTCTCCGAGGGCAGCCCCGCAGACAGCCTCAGAGACAAGAGTACAGAGGCCCATCTGGGTACCCTGACACGGTGCCTGTCCTCAGCCGTCTGAACTCTGTGCACGTATCCAGGTCTGCTACCCAGATGTGAAAGCAGCTGGATCTGTCCAGCAGCTGCACCCCACACTTCCCCAGATGAGAAACCTGGGGTTCTGGTGCTTCTCTGCTCACTATCCCCGCAGGTCCAATGGCAGGTCGGCTGCCCCCTGGTGAAGCACAGACTCTGACAAAGATAGAAGTGGTGATTCCACTAATAGGGAAATGCTTCCAAAACAGGCTACAAGTCAGCTTACAAAAATTGAGAAGGAAACAAGAAACCTATTAGGTTTCTTTCGGGGGACTGTGCAATCTCTTTCGGGGGACTGTGTTTCTAAAGGGAGTTTACATGCCATGGAAACAAATCCCTGAAGCCCAGTTACAGCTTATTAGTGCTAAATTGGCCACAGCAAATGAGCACTGCAATCATCAGTGACCTGAGGTTTTATAAGCACGCTGGGACTGTCTGCAGAGAGTTTTACATGCCCCCCGCAGGGAGACAATGCAACCCGCTATTCCATTTCCAGAGCCCAGAACAGCAATGAAGCCACCCCGTATTGCCCCTCCATGCAGGGATCTCCCGGGGCCAGAACCTTCCTTGAAATCTTTGCCCTACAGCTTAGCTTTATTGAAAAGGCAAGAACAGGAAGTAAAAGGAGGCTTCCTCTCTGTTTAAAATGGATTTGGAGGAGCCGTATCCTGGCGGGAAAGTGGTGAGGGCGTCCCATGAAATTCAGTGATAAGGGGCAAGAGGTAGCGTCTAGCTCCCAGCCCTGTGGCGGGGTCGGGGACAGGCAGGAGTGACTGTTGAAGTGAGCAGAAAAATATCCTCTTGCCAATAAGTACACAGCTCTGGCAGGGAAGTAGATCCAAGTCTGCCTTATTTCATTTTTATTTTCTATCTTCTCTCATTAAGTGTCATCCTTCATGGGGTTCATATTCTAGTGACAAATGAAAAATAAAATATGTGCATGCTTGCATCGAGCAATTAAAACTCTGATCAGTTCTGTGAAGGAAATAAGCAGGAGGCTGAAAAGGAGAGTAAAACGGCAGCTTGCATTGGGAAGAGTGGTGAGGAGGGCCTCTGAAGGGGGACATTGCAGTGAAGACGGAGATGAGGTCTCTGAGAGAGGAGTAAAGGGCGTTCCAAGCAGAGGGACTATAAGTGGCGAGTCTGTGAGGCAGGAGAGAGCTCTGATGCTTCTGGAAGTGAAAGAAGCCTTAAGTGAGGAAGAGAGGCACATCTTTGAGTTGCAGAGGTGGGCAGGGGCTCAAACAGCAGAGCCCTGTTACGAGAGGTTCTTTTTAATGTTCCTTCTTGAAACCCTATTTCTTCACATCTATAAAATAACAGTATTGTGGTGCTTCCCCAAGCACTCTTTGTTAGCTCATCTACACACACACACACACACACACATACACACACACAATTGAGGGTTTGCTGTGGCTGGATTCTTGACCATTTTCTCTTTCTCGCTCCTCTCTTCCTCTGAGCCACTCTTGTGGCATAATAGCTCTATGGTAGTGACTTTCAATTCTGCCTTCTCTCCAAACTCCAGTATTTAATTAATTGCTTAATTAATTAATTCAGGAAACACAACATCTACTGTGTGCCAAGTATTCTGTTAACTTCTGGGAATATAAAAAATTTAATAAAGTCCCTGCTTGGCTCCCTTCGACCTCCACTTGCGGATTGGATATTAAGGGTGTCTGTAGGCATACAAAGTGGAGAGGAGCATGTCATCCATCATAGGGTTTTAATGAGATAATGTCTGAGTTGGGTCCCCAAGGAAGAGGAGAAGATTTCCATTGAGAAGAAAGCGCTGTGGACAAAACACCAAGACAAAGAACCAGCACACACAAGGCACAGAAGAGGAACTGGTCTATAATTGACCTGGAGTAGCTCTTTGCATCCTCTTTTCTGGGCTCCAAACCTGTTAGATGGATGTGTCAAGGTCTCAAGAGGAACCATGAAATACTATTCCCATGACGGTGAGCACTGTGTTTATGAAGAAGAGATTCAGACATCTGGCAAGCAATGCCCATGCATGAAAAGGATGTGGGTTTGAACCTGGGGGAGTACCAAGAAGATGATGCAATGATTCTATGATAGTTTATCGGGAGAGATAAAGCACAAATGAGCAAAACTGATAAACTGAAGTCACAAATTAGATAAACTGAAGTCACAAACCACTCTTGGTAGTTATTAGCACTCTCCTAGAATCCCCCAGTCTAGATATAAGACCTTCAACATGAATGGGAGTGAAATATGGGGAAAGTCTACTAGTGGGAGTGCTTAACAGGTGACTACACGCTTGGAAAATGCACCTGTGGGGAAATATTAACAAAACTGGGATTGTACAGCTTGGGGAAGGTGGAAGAGTGATTACATGGCCACAATATATAAAAGGCTTTACTGTGGGGAAAAAAATGGTTGATATTCTTTATAATTTATTTTCTCTGGGAACAGAAGGAAAATGGTGTTCTTGTAACCAAAAAGTTTTGAGTGGATATAAGAGGTTTCCAGACAAGGAGGTCTTTTTAAAATATAGCCAATGCTTGTATCTCTGACATAATTTATGAATGGATTTGCCTAAAGCATGTTGAAATAGACCAGATGACCCCCTCTCAGAGTAGAGTTTTTATTCCTGGGCTGAAGAGGTCACGTTGTCTATGAACAATCCAGAACTGGCCATGTCGGCCCATGGTAGACACCTCAGATTCTTTAGAAATGTTTTTATCTAAATCCTGCTTACTCTGTATCCGTGCACACTCTCTCCCTTAATACAAATAGTTCATATTTTCATTTGCTGTCTTTGTATCATCACAGGCTTTTTTCCGGTAGTTCCTAAGAAAAGCTCTGTTTATTTATGCCTTGATTGCTAAACCTTGTTGTCATGAGACAGAATCCTTGTGCAAAATGCAGTCTATAAACTCATACAATAAATGAAATTCAAACATTACCTCACCTTTCTGATGGAGGTGTGAGGAGGTCCAAAGATGACAGAGAAGATAGAGGGCGAGAAATGAACTATGTGCCCCTGGAGTCATTAAGAGTCCATTGCAGGATGGAAGATGGAACGAATCTATCCTTAGAACAAGGGAAGCTTTGCAGCTTAAATCTGAAGCCCTGTCAGAAGCAGTCCAAACAATAAGTATCTGCAGACCATGAGGGGTCCTTTGTACATCTTTCACTTCATATAACCACACCCCCCTTTCATTCTCTCCCTCCTCTTTCATGTCCCTGGGGGATGCCCTCTAACAGCTTGTATACTGGTGGGCTGCTTGCCTCACTCGACCAGAGGGCAGCCCTGACGGTGATCTGCACCACATGCTTGGTGAATCTGAATTGGGACTCTTGCCTGAGGGTTGCTGGAGTGCCAAGCACTGCAGGAAACACCAGATTCTAAGCACCATCCTGTAGGACCCACTAAATAGACCTGCCACCTCTATTATCAATCAAGCTGCAGAGCTATCCGACGCTCTGTCGCTCTTTGCAGGAAATCTATGGTGCCTCAGAAGCTTCCTTGTCACCAGCCTGAATAAAGCTACTACTTTGGATCTAACCTATTTTTCAAAACTCCTCCCAGCTCTCCAACTTTGATGTCAAACGATGTTAACACGGCTGGCTTGGAAAGTCCCTGTAGAATTTGTAAGAAATTAATGTTAGCTTCCTCTCCACAGAAAGCTAGGGCTTTGCAAAACACACCATATGCTTGTCACTTTGCCAATGAATCAAGGTGTTTTTGCAGCCCTCTGAGTCTAAATAATTAATGGTAATGTCTAAAGATTACCCCAAGTTTCAGAGAGTAAGGACAGGGCCTTTGCAGTGTCCAAAGTTACCCAACCTCAGCCCAGTCCAATATTTCATGTGATAAATGGTCAGGCTGCATGACCACCCCCCATCCACACCCGACTCATCACCATTGTTCATTCCCTTTTTCTTTTCCCTTCCTCTTCTTTCTGCTATAATTAGATTCTCTGGGTTGCTTCAAGTAAGTGCTGCCTCTTCCCAACCCTCAAAAAATATACTTCTACCCAGGTTTCTCCAGCTTCCCTTAATGGATAAGAGTGTGTGTGTAAGTAATCGTTTATCCATTAACATTAGCACTGTTCTTATCAAGCGATTAATTTCCTTTCAATACACTCTCACCAACCAATTAATCCAAACTGAGAAATCAAGCTAAATAAATCAATAGCCCCACTAATTTTGATGATGGTAGGGATTACAGGTTTTGCTAACATTTTTTAAAGTAGTAGATGCTGAGGGTTTTCTCTCTATAAAATAAAAAAACACCTTCATGATCATTTTGAATATTTCCTCTTAATCAGTAGAGCCCTTTTTCAATTCTACGATCCTATGGGAAAAAATGAACTTACATCACTTAGTACTTATTTTCGATGCATCTCATCTCTCATCTTACCTTGTCAAAATGAAGTGCTATTCAGCCTTCCCCTGAATGGGCCATTGTGATATTGTAATTGAATAAACAGAAAGGTATTGTGCATTGTACAAGATGATAATAAGAAGAGTTCATTGTAATGGAGTATTTCCTGTATGCCAGATATTGTGCTGAGAGCTTTACAATCATTATTTCATTTGAGTCTCCAAAAAATTCATTTCTGGATGAGGTAAGTAGGGCTTGAAAAAGTTTCAAAACTTTTGTCCCAAATCATACAATCAGTCAGTGGAAGAGCTAGATTTTGAATGGGGATGCTCTCTAGTACCTCAGACGCTCCTTAGATTTATTCCCCACGGAAGGCTGAACCCAAACACAGCCCTTCCAGGACAAAAGGCCATAGACAGCAGGGTAATAAAACTCTTACTACTAACAGTAACAGACTTGATACAGACTTAGCCTTCAGACTAGGGCTCAGCTGATGCTGTTTTCCAAAGGACGTATTTGTTAACTTACTTCAAGTAATTAGCAAGAAGCCTAATATTTACTGACAAAGGCTTTAATTTATAATCGATTCCTATAAAAATGGAAAATACCATAACTGTAAGTCCAGGTTATTTTATTCATTAAATCATCTTTATCATTACTTACATATGTTTCGTGTAGTTCATACTCCTATCTTTCTCTCTTAATTGTGTGAATCTTCAGAAATATTAACTGTTAATGATGAAAGTTGGCATGGTAGATAGAATAACTGAGTTCATGGCCTATATTTTGAAATAATAATGAAAAGAGCAATGTATTGCCCATAGGAAGAGTCAGTGTTCCAGGAATTCAGCAACCTTTCATATACATTTTAGTATTAGTTCAGCATATCTGTGAATTGATCCCACAAGTCATGCTTAACATCTTGAGAATGAAATCAAAACTACAATGAGGTATCACCTCACACAGGTCAGAATGGCCATCATCAAAAAGTCTACAAATACAGAAAGTAGGCATAGAGGGAACTTACCTCAACATAATAAAGGCCATATATGACAAACCCACAGCCAACATCGTCCTCAATGGTGAAAAACTGAAACCATTTCCTACTATACATAGAGAATCCTAAAGATGCTACCAGAAAACTAAAAGAGCCAATCAATGAATTTGGTAGGGTAGCAGGATGCAAAATTAATGCACAGAAATCTCTTGCATTCCTATACACTAATGATGAAAAATCTGAAAGAGAAATTAAGGAAACACTCCCATTTACTACTGCAACAAAAAGAATAAAATACCTAGGAATGCACCTACCTAAGGAGACAAAAGACTTGTATGCAGAAAACTGGAAGACACTGATGAAAGAAATTAAAGATGATACAAACAGATGGAGAGA
>NC_041218.1:51804100-51804539 GCF_002837175.3 Physeter macrocephalus
AAACCCACACACATATGGTCATCTTATTTTTGATAAAGGAGGCAAGAATATACAATGGAGAAAAGACATGCTCTTCAATAAGTGGTGCTGGGAAAACTGGACAGCTACATGTAAAAGAATGAAATTAGAACACTCCCCAACACCATACACAAAAATAAACTCAAAATGGATTAAAGACCTAAATTTAAGGCCAGACACTATCAAACTCTTAGACGAAAACATAGGGAGAACACTCTAAGACATAAATCACAGCAAGATCCTTTCTGACCCACCTCCTAGAGAAATGGAAATAAAAACAAAAATAAACAAATGGGACCTAATGAAACTTAAAAGCTTTTGCACAGCAAAGGATACCATAAACAAGACCAAAAGACAACCCTCAGAATGGGAGAAAATAGTTGCAAATGAAGCAACCGACAAAGGATTAATCTCCAAAATT
>NC_041218.1:51804958-51833693 GCF_002837175.3 Physeter macrocephalus
AAAAAAAAAAAAAAAAAAAAAAAAAAGAGAAACCTGAGACATACCAAATGCAATGTATAGATCCAAACTGTAAGGGAACAGTTTTAAGACAATCAAGCTTTATACTGTTATTCATTCTTGCTTATTCTGTTAGGTGTCCTAGTGGCCTTGTAGTTTTTTTCTAAGTACTGTACTCACTTATTGGATTAGGGAGTCATACTAAAATACTTATGAGTGATTTGATTGTGTCCCTTGTTCATGGTCTTGCATTACCATCTTATATATTTGTTTTTCTGGGTAGCAGCTCCGTTAGTGTTAGTGTGAATATGGTCATTCATAGACTATCTAAACGTGGATTATCCACTTTGTGGATGGTCTGGGACAAAGTTTTAATCCAAAATGGCTTTTTCTGTCATTCACCAAGCAAGTGTGACCAAGTAATACAAGTATATTTTTAAATTAGCCTAAGAAAAATATCACTGACTGCATCTCAAAGATCAAACTTTAGAACCCCCGCAGTTTTGTGTCATTTCCCCACTGCTTCTCTCAAATTTCACATCATTGTTTAGGTTCCTCAGAACACAGAGCATGTATGTGTGAGTACCAAGGACACGGGGTGGGAGGGAGGGAGGGAGGGAGGAAGGAATGCCAATACAAAGACACATCATAGAAGCAACTGGGAACTTGATACTCCAGGACCAAATAATCAGCCACGGAATTTCAGATGGTATTTCAGAACCCTCCATTCGAGGGAAAGACAGGAAAAGAATTTATGCTTCGGCTCCTACCCCACATTGGTCAGAGATTGTCCTCTGGGGCACTAACTGCCCTGCACTTGTAGGTCACACCTGCATAGGCACTGAGCAGTTCCATGTCTACTCCCTTGATAGAGATGTGCTGGGTAGGAGGAGAGGCAGGGACTGTCAAGATGCACCTGAATGAAGCCAGTTGAAGCCCATGAGGGTGAGTCTGAGAGGCTCCGAAGTAATGTGTAAGGCAGTCTGATGTGCATAAATATTGAGAATTGACTATTATATGGCAAACTATGATCTTTTGGAGTTTTCAGTGCAGAAAATTGCATAATTGAGGCCTAAGAAAATAAAGGACACCTTTCACCTAAGAGCCCTATGTTTGGAGTTAAAGAAAAGTTTTGGAAGCATGAATTATCTAATTTCCTCAGCTCCCAGTTTCACCTTAGGTGTATAGTACCATTAGTACATAATATCATTTTAATTACTATATTATTAAAACTGGAGAAAGTGGATTCTAGGGGCATAATAAAAATTGGGAAGTGATTCATTATTATCATTGTTTCAAAGTGAAAGGGTAGATATTATCCAGTTAAATTTCTGGAAGTAGTATTCTAAAATTCATTTTCATTATGAAACTATCTTCTTGTTAAAAAGAACTTCCATTGTTTTCATAATTTATGACTATTAATTAGAAAAGTATTAATATTATTGGGGTGGCCAAAAAGTTCGTTCGGGTTTTTCTGTAACATCCATAAAATATTATAAAACATTTTAAATACTATGAATTATATTTGCTGTATTTTATGAAGTTGAATGCTTGGGAAAAGTATATAATTTAACTGAGTCAATAGTGATATATCACCTTCTTAGTCATCACACATCAAGTTAATATAAAGATTAAAAATATTTTTTTCCACTCCTATGGGGTCCATAATCTGGTTAGAGAGACAAACACATATATAAAGCTGAAAATAAGTGTTTTCACTGAATCACCTTGAATCTTTCCAAGGGAGAATGATGTCTGGCGGGCACTTGGGAGGGTAGTAGCAGTACTGACGGTGGTGATGGCTTCATGAAAAAAATTGGTTGGAGGATTACGATTTTGATCAGAGAGAATTGAGCCCTCTGTTGAAATCAAATACGTATTATACAGATACTTGGATAAAAAGCAAGATAATTTCTCCTTGGAATCCTACTTGTAATTCTGCTTAGTCACTTTTATGTTACTAAATTATCTATATACTAATTGCATATTGTTGAAGCTTCCCCTTGGAATACAATACAGTCCTCAGCAGGCCTGTGAGATGATTTTCTTCCTTACAAGTTCATTCCCGAACTAGGAGCGCTTCATATTATCTTTAAAGAAATTCCAACTCATTCACTGAGAGCAGATTCCAGGCTGCTGGGGTTAATGACAAGGGAGCATGCTCATGGGATTCCATCATAAGTGGATCGTCTGGATCTTGAGAGCCTAGTCTCTAGAACAAGTTTTCTTTAAGAAGGGTTTGTAATTCAACCACCTGTGTGTTTAAAATGCAAACAATTGGGCTTCAACTCAGACCCACTGAATCAGACCTTTCTCCATTGAAACCAGGAAAATAGATGTATTTTTTTCAATTTCCCCAGATTATTTTTGTGTATGCAAAAGGTTGCACACCTTTACTCCACAAAGGAGTTGATCTGAAGGTGTAGAGAGACAGCTGTTTTACATTATCTAATCTGGCTCTTCTGCTGATGTGATTTTCCCCAAATTTCCTTGGAAAGTTAACTGCAAAGGATACTTGGCTCCTCTCAGGGAGTGGGGTTGCCAAGGGAGCCAAGAATCAGGACTGGCTCTAAGAACTTTGGGGACCAAGGAAGGAGCCTCCTGATGCATGGCTGGATTTGTGTTTAACTTTGCTTTTTCCCTCTTCGTTCCATATCAGTGATTTAAGAGCTGAAAGAGGAAAAATTATGGCTAGTGACTCCAGACAGGGAAATGTATTTAAATGATTGTAAAACCAACAACTCCAAACCCATGTTCTTGTTCTCCTTTTCACCCCTGTGAACTTCTGTGTGGGATATGAAAATTTCTAGTGTTCCTAGCTGTCATCCTGGGGATCTCCCTTCACTGTTATTCTTGTAATTATCTTTGCTTCTCCTTTTTCTTGGATTGTGTGTCTTCCTCTTTCTTGGTTTACTCCCTCAATGTGGTGGAGCACATCATCCAGTAGCTTCCTCAGAATGGGTGTATGTGATGTAAACTCTTTGAGAGGAAAAGAATAACTTGTTCAAGACCAATATCCTACAAAATGACCTCCCAGCAAGTGTTGACATCCTTCAAAGCTCAGTTTAAACAAGGTGTGTCTGGTGCTTCTGGCAATCAATTCCAACCATCAACAACATTTGGATCCTAGTTCCTCAATCATTCCAGAAGGGCTGGTGCTTCACTAACCATGAATGTGGATGATATAAGGTCCACCACTACTTGCCTCTTCATACAGCTTCAACCTCAGGGCTTGGATCCCAGCACCCTGATAACTCTAGGGGAGGGGCTGGTGCTATCTCCAATAATGTCTTGGCAGAAGAAGGCTGGAGATAAGTTTCTGCCAAGTACCATTACCATTGTATCCTTGCCTCTGATTACACAGAGAACGTATTGATGCTTCCCTAGGTATGCAGTTTAAAAACTCCAAAGCCCAAGTATCTGAGTACTTTCTCCAGAGTCTGACATTTAGCTCTGTCAGACTGTGCTCTTCTCAGAGTGTGGTGAGCAGTGGGAGAACATCACACTACCTACTGATGCTTTCACCATGAACTTCCCCAGTGAACATTGCTCCAGCAGCACTGGTGTATATGCTGTCTAGACATGTGCCATTGTTTGCACAGTATCTTGAACGTGTGAAAAAGTCTCTGTTCTCCTGCTCCTGTCCCATCCTCACTATCCCCACCACCCACACCACTCCTACCATCTAACTGATAGTTTGGCTGGGTATAAAATTATGGGTTGAAACAATTTTCCCTTTATAATAAGTACCATTGTTTACTCAATTCTACTGTTCAAGAGTTCAATTCCACTCTAATTTCCAGTCTTTTGTATCTGAACTGTTTGTTTTCATTTTTGTTTCTGTGACCCGTTTGGCTTTTGTTTGGTTATTTTTTTCTCCCGCTCTTTCTTTCTTTTTGGAAACTTAGAATCTTCTCTCTGAGCCACTATTCTGAAATTTTACACTTATATACCTTGGCATGGGTATTTTTAAATTTATTAAAAATAGATTAGTTGTTAGGCCCTTTCTACTTAGAAATTCGTATACTTTGGGTCTGGAAATTTTCCCTTGAATTATTTATTTGATGACATCCTCTATTTTATCCAGGTCTTCCTTTTATTCAAATGTTGGATCTCCTGGACTAATCCTCACTTTTTTCCTCCTCTATTTCCATTTCTTTGTCCTTTCCTCAACTTTCTCAAGATTTCCTCAATTTTGCCTTCAAATTCTTCTTGTGAATTTTTCATGTCCGCCATTATAATTTTAATTTCCAAGAGCTCCTTTTTGTCTTCTATGTTCCTTTTATATAGATACCAGTTCATTGTTTTATGAAGTATCTTCTTGGTTCTCTGGGTATATTAATGAATTATTTTGTTGTTGTTACTTTTTTTTCTTCTCCCTGCATTATAGTCACTATTCTCTTTGCTTATTTTGATTTCTGTCTTTCATATTAGAAGTTATCCTCACATGTCTATTGATCCTTAGTGGAACAATCATGTTTAAGGTGGAACCGTAATGACCTAGTTGGAAGCTTTACATGGAGAGGTTAAGTCTTTACATGGATAGCTTATAATTGGTTTATCATGTAAAAGAGGTTGTGATTAAAAAAAAGAAGAAATAACCTCCTCCAAAAATGTGCACATAAAAATAATTCTACATTCATGTTTAGGGGTTCACAGATTAAGAACTCTTTAGTTATTTAAGTAAAAATGCTCATTGCTGTTTTTACACCTTAGAGCTAATTAATGAACAAATACTTTTCTAGCCTTTTCTTGAATACCTTGACTAAGGTAAGCCCAGTACAAGCCAAGTCAATCTATTTTTATCTTGGAACAGCTCTATTACCAAAAAGATATTCTTTGAGCCAAAATATGTCTCTCTGTTACTTCTATCCTTTTGTCTTATTTATTCTTATTGTATATATTAAAATCCAAAGGATTTTTTTTTTCTACTTGGAGCTTTTTAACATAATTGATATTAAGCATACATCAGTAATTTAACCTTTGTGAGCTAGCACTATAAAACCAATACCTCTGTTTCCTTGAAAATAACTGGAAAAAAAATAGAAAATAATGTATCCTCCATCGAGTCTTTCAAGGACAGTCCTGGATTACTAGGTGCTTAGACTTGTATTCTGTTGAGATGTAAAGATCCAACTGAAGTATTTAGAGAGCATAGATTCATTTATATTGGGAAGCGTTAACTGCTGGGAATGGGTGGCAAATCAAAACTAGATTTTGTTAAGCTGGGAGCCGGAGAAGAGCCTGCACCAGCTACACTTTGGGAGTTTTGAGACAGAGAGACTTATCCAGACAGGTCAGACCTGTTAATTTCAATTCTCCAGTGACACCAGGAAGCTCCTTAGCTTTTAACATTTTACAATAGCATAATACATGGTTTTATTCCCTATCTACCTTACAGTAACAGGGTTAAAGAGAGAAAGCCTGTTCTTTCACAGCCACTCCACACAAATCCTGGAGTACAGACGTTATGCAACAGGGTGTCCAAGGAGCTTAGTAAATCTTTCGCAGACAACAAAAGCCATTTGTTCCTCCTACATACAGCCAAAGAGGAGCTAATGACAAACAGCCACCAATAATACATAGGGGTGTGTTGCTTTGGCAGAGGCAGAAAATTCCCAACTTTCAAAAAACTATTCTTAAGCTACCATCTTGTTCCCTTAAAAGCCAGTTCTTCCACACATCACCCTCAGAGTGGAATCAAGACTCCTTTAAGCTTTCTCTCTCACATTTCCTCCCTTAGCGTTAATATCACAAAGGTGGATGAACTTCCAGTCTCTAACCTGGCTCCACCCCAGCGCCTAGCTCTACCCCAGCACCTAGCTCTCTTGCCTTTGAGTGAGGACCAGCCAAGAATGAGCTCAGCTGAAGAGAATGTGCAAGGAGGCTGGGAGCCAGGAAGGCAGGGGCAGAACAAACTCTCCCTCCCGAGGTGATGGGCTCCACAGCTGTCCCAGGCCTCAGAGCCCTGCAGTGCCAGTCAGGAGGCTGGCTCTGCCCCGTCTCCTCCTCTACACTCCTGGCAAGGGGTCTTTTTGTTGTTATTCCTCCTCCTTCTCTCCTGATTCCAGGCCCAGTGTTTGCTTGTCTTGCAGCCAAAGATAAACTCCAGGCATTCAGAGGGTTACTCTAAATATCGGAATAGAGCACTGCCTAGGGAAAGGAATAATTTGTCTCAGGAATTGCTTTCCTGTTTGCTTTTTCCTTCTTAGCTCATTCTGACTAAGCAACGCAGTGCACATGGATTCAAAGAATCTCAGATTGGAAAAGTATCATGAAATGCATCGAAGCTAACCCCATTTCATCCTTGGACCCCATATTCATACCATTCTATATCTATGTTCCCTCCCTTGACATCAAATTTACTGTTTCCCTAAGAAGTGCCCATATTTGCAGACAGTGCTATTAGAATCCTCTTCTTCTACTGAATTCACTGAGGACATTTGAAAAGAAAAAAAGTCAGATTTGTGGGTGTGTATGCTGTGGACAGGAATTTTCTCCATTTCTGGTGTTTGTGTTCAAATCAAGAAATCATACAGCTTGGGAAGTCTTCCTTCAACTTATGGTATATTAAAAAAAAATTAGGAAGACATTGGGATCTACCCCTTTAGAGGATCAGGACTGAAAACAAAACGCTAAGGGACACTGTTGAGTTTTAGAGTTGTGCTCATTTTGGGAGAGTCCAGCAGAGACAGTGGAAGACAAAAAGGTTACTTACTGCCTTCTGGAGAGGTCATTTGATCTAGCAAATACCATATTCCACTCCAGCTCAGTAATGAGCCTTTTGCGTTCAGTGGTTTATTAAATGCAAAACACGTACAGTCTTCACTGAATAATAAATAAGAGCAAACAACCCCTGAATCTGACTAGGGAGAGAGAGGAGAGACAGTGAACATGGGACACAAGCTAAAGATAAAACATGGTGCAAAGCCAGAGGTGTCTGTTGGCTATCCAAACCTGGGGCTCCACAAAAGGTGACCTCAAGACAGGTTGAGCAAAAGGGCTCAGAGGGGCACACTGGGGGTGTACTTGGAAGTCAAACCACACTTGCAAGATAAGGATGAACATGATTTGTTATTGGCTGCAAATAATTGGATCTCTACTACACTGAGAATGAATGTAGAATTGGGACAGTCTCTGCTGCCCAGGCGTTCAGCATGCCAATTAGAAAACCAGGGGCAGGGACAGCATCCGAAGGTGCCGCGTAGCTTTATGAATGTTCCCCTGTCTCTGGACAGACACTTTTGGGCCTTGGTGAGGACATAATGGATGGTGACTGAGCTTCATGCCCTCCTCAGCACAGGAGGTGATGCCCACACAGCCAAGGACCAGGAGCACATGGGGGTTGGGGAACGGACATTTTCCTTCTGTTCTTAAACCATGCAGCGAATAGCTGGGTACCGAGAAAATGAGCAGGTGATTTCAGATTTACGAAGCTGCTCTTGACCCCCTAGGAAGAGCCTTTGCGGACAGAAGGTGGGAGGCTGACAGAGATAGGTAGATGTGGGCATCTGAACCCAAAGCACTAGCTCTGATTACATATGAACCCTTGAACCAGCTGCTAGAAAGGGCTGCCATGGTACCAGTAAACTGTCCCTCTCTCAGCAGGAGAAGCCAGGTAAGGACCACCATTTGTTGAAGAAGTTCTGTTGAATAAGTAAATTCTTGAATTAAGAACGTAATTTAAAATTTCTGCTGGCAGTGTTTCCACTGGTGGT
This sequence comes from Physeter macrocephalus, assembly GCF_002837175.3. Taxonomy (NCBI): domain Eukaryota; kingdom Metazoa; phylum Chordata; class Mammalia; order Artiodactyla; family Physeteridae; genus Physeter; species Physeter macrocephalus. The sequence goes on from NC_041218.1 coordinate 51,812,674, forward strand.
AGGGTCTCCAAATCATCCCCCACCATTCCCTTCCTGTGTCAGTGAGAACAAAGATAGGAAGAACAAAAGGTAGGAGATGTGCAAAAATTGTCACACTGAGAAAGCCACATCACATTAATTTTATAACAATTCCAGTATTTGCAAAGGAGTGTGGAACATTAAACTAGCTAAGTGGCATAAGTGTTACTGTTCACAGATATTTCCTGCTCCTCCCTGAGAGGACTGTATTTTCTTACCCATTGATATTAAACTTGGGCAAATGACGTGCTTTCCAAAATAAAATGAAAGCAGAAATGATGTGTGTTATGTGTCACTCCATGCAAAAGCTTAAGGGTCAGTTTAAGATCTGCCTCTTTTCTCTCTGAAAGGAGATTGTTCCAAACAGAGGCTGCTCCTTCACTATGGGTCCCTGGAATGGAGGTGATGTGGAGCACAGATGGATCTGATCTGGAATGGACATGCAGCCTGAATGAGAATTAAACTTTTGATATTATAAGCCACTGAAATTTGAGGATCTTTTGTTCTAGCAGCATAACCTGGCTTATACTAATTAATACAAAGTACCCTTAAAGGATAAACATCAACTTTGTTCTTGATATGCAATATGTGTATATTAATTTAAAAGGTTGGTAAGAACTACAGCAAAATAATAGTGATTATTTCCTGGGTTGGAGATTATGATCTTTTTCTACTTTATGCTTTTCTGTAATTCCTAAATGTTCTACAGTTAACAAATATTGCATTTATTATTAAGAAAAACATAAATATTACATTCTTTAAAAGGCAAGGTATCAATCCATGCCTAGATGGAAAGCTCTATTGTGAGTCTCACCACTCACCCTAAAGTATGGGAATTTGGGTGACAAGTGTAGCATCTTTAAAAGTATCCCTAAGATCTGCATCATTAACCCCAGCTGACCTCCTGTACCCTTTCATCCTTGCTTCCCCTCAGCCCATAGTCCTCAGCACATACTCCTCCAAGCTGGGACTTGACTACAGTGTCCTGAAGTCCCCATCTGCAGTGTGGTGGTAGACAAAGCTAACAATCACTTAGCACAGAAGAACCTCCCTCCTTCTTGGGAGCTCTGCGGACATGTCCTTGTCTTGTTTCTCATTTATGACCATAGAATCAAGGAACTTTTTTTCTAAGCCCTATTCCTTCACTATCAAATGCAAAAAAAAATGTCTAACTGTGATTATGGGTATAGAGATTCCTGCAGATTTATCAGGAAATTAATAGTGTATCCCAGAATTAAAACACCTTTGTACCCCTACTTGAAAAGCCCAAGAATGAGGCCATGACCTTCTAATTGTGGTGGGTATTCTGATTCACCCTGATTCCATTTTTAAATCCCTAAAAATTATGCCAGTTATGTTATTAAATTCCTCCATGACTTAAGCAGGATAAGAAACACTATGTGCTATAACAAACAATCCAAAAACCTTGGTAACTTATCACTATCACCGTAACCTTGGTAACTTCCTAACTTATATTACAGGCTGATGTGGGTCAAGAGGCTCTTCTGGGTGGCTTTTCTTAAAGCAATGACCCAAAAACCAGATTCCTTTTATCTTGAGATACTTTTTCAACAATGGCACTATGGTTGCCATAAGAGGGGAAAATATTAAGTGATCATACAGGGACTTTTATGCAATACCTGGAAGTGAGATACATCATTTCAGCCCACATTCTGTTGTTTAGAAAACAATAAGATGCACCAACCAAACTGAAAAGGAAACTGGGAAATGGAATCTTCTCTGTGCTCAAGAAAAATTAAATAAGGTTGGTAAGCATACAGCAGGTCCCTGACTCAGTTTTATGTTCTAGTCATCAAATATCCATTTTATTCTTTCTCCAACACACAGAACTCACTCACTTCTCCCAAGAGGGGCAATTCAAAGTTCTATCCACTTGTGGAGTCCAAAGCACGAGTCTCAGATCTTTGGGAGAAGTGCAGACTTCTCCATCACGTCCAAATGAGACCCCTTTTGATCTGACAATCTGTGAACTAAAACAAAAAGCTGCTGCCGCACTACCTCACCACATATACCCCAACAATGGGAAATACATCAAGGATAGCCTCAATAAATCCTCCCATTTGGAAGAGGAAGAAGGGAAGTCCCATGTCAGTCACTGAACAGTAAGAATTCTGAAGTCCCACTGAGCAAATGCTCTGAAGGACCCCCAACCCTGGAGTGGGGACAGTCCCTCACTAGGCTGGGTTCTGTTCTCTGGAAGGAACTCCTCTGCCTATTGTTCTCCAGGGCCTCTGGCTCTGCCCATGGAGGCTCCTCTTTGTTCGTTATTCTCCTCGGCTTTGTCCAAGCGTGGCCTCATAGGAATTAAACAACATTTGAAGCTGTCTCCTTCCCGCTTCAGGTATCAATATCCTTGCTACCCATCTATATCCCCACTCTGAACTTCCCTTGAAGAAATCAATTTTTGGAACTACCAGGTTTCAATCCTGAAAACGGAAACTGCTCTTGACCTTCTGATCAGGAGGAAGTTTAACACAGGGAATTAGAAGATATGCAGCTATCGGAAGGTCATGAGAGCATAGCTCAGGAAGGCCACTTTCAAGAAATCCAGAAATACAGGGTGGGAAGCCACTACCAACAGTCACAGCTTCTGCAGCACAAACATAGTTGATTCTCGGAAAGACCTGCAATGAAGTTGGAAGTCACTGTCAATTACCTCAGCCGCCTGTAGCACAGAGGCGGATTATTCTTAGGAAGATGTTCTAACATAAGCCACCAGCAAAATCCTACATCAGCTGTCTGCTCATGCTTGTACAAGGATAATAGCTTCTCCTTTCCTTCTGCCTTCCAAATCTCCAGAGAGTGCCCCCTTGCGGGGAACCTTACAGAAACTCTCCTGACAATGGAGTCTGGGAAATGTAGTTTCCATGTTTTATCACTCTGCAGTTCAGAGAAGACTTCTTAGAAATGTGGTAATGATATTAAAAATCAAAAATAATATTTTGTGCACCGAAGTTCACAGAAATTATTAAAAGTCATGGCCATTTTGACCATTATCCTTTTCCAGCCTCATGTTAGCCTGCTCTGTATCTTCTTTGTATCAATATGTTGACAGTGCATGTGAGCACAAAACAAGTCATTCAGTATCATCAAAAAAATAAAGATTCCTCCAGGGTCTAAATTTTTGTATCTGTGAACCAGGAATCTCAAATAAATCTGACCATTGATAAACATTATTGCCAAGTGGGAAAACTATATGATGGGGAGTGAGCCCAGTGAGGTCCAGCCAGTAGTCTGCTACTAGCATCCTACCTGAAAGAAAGTTATGTGCCTTTTCTAGATTTTGTTCTCATCTGAAATAAAGGGATTAGACTAGATATGTGGTTTCCAGACTTTCATATCACTTTGGAGCCCTTCTTCAAATGAACTCTTATGAGGAGTTCCAATAACTGAACTAGATAATGAAGGAGCTACTTGTTTGCAGTAGGATAGAGACCTGGAGCCCAGTATTTCCTGTGGCAGCTCCTGATAATCCCTTAGGCTCCAGGGAGCACAGTTTTTAAACTCCTAGATGAGACTATCTGTAAAATATCCTATCTACTTCTAAAGTAATATGACGCAATCATTTTCCAATCCTTGACTGTTGGAGGTAATGCCAAATGCTTATTTAAAAATATATATTCAGCAAGCTCTAAGACTAATTTGTATATGTAGGGCATACTCAATATAAAAAAGGGTGGTTTTATTATAGGCTCCCACCTGTTAAAGTGAGCAGGTTCAATATTTTGAAAGCATTCTGTTTGTGACCCAAAACTCAGATTCCAAATGCTGTATGACTTAGAGATTTAATGTGCCATTATTCAAACGAAATTCTGATAGCTGGAATAAGGCCACAGAAGAATGCCCATAAGCACTGTAAAAGAAAAATGAACAGGTGCTGCTTAGGGGACAGCAATCAGATGTAACCAGAACCTGCTAACGTTGTCATAAACAAAGATTATTTCCAAGGGGGTGGGAGAAAGAATTCCATAGCATTCACCAGAACTTCTCAGCCATATTAAGTGGAAGACCAGCTATGGTTAGGGTCCACTTGGAGTAATTTAAATACAGTAAATTCAAGACAGAATAGGGAATAAAAATGTATGATCACTAGAGCTTTTTTGACAGTTCTGTCCTTTTGCCCATTTTCCAATTGAGATTCCACGTCTTTCTTTTCACTATACAGTAGCCTTATTTATTGGAGCCACTGCAAAGGCCAGATCAAGAAATCTGCCACAGAGAGCTAAGGTAGAAGTAACCCATTGCAGTAACATCAGGGAACCCAGGAATGTCTATAGTTTTATTATTCTCTTAGTCTCTTTGGGATGCTATAACAAAAATACTGTGAGCTAGATGGCTTATAAACAACAGAAATTTATCTCTCAGAGTTATGGAGGCTGGGAAGTCCAAGATCAAAGTGCCAGAAGATTTGGTGTCTTGAGAACCTGCTTCCTAGATAGTCATCTTTTCACTGTGTCCTCACATGGCAGAAGTGACAAGGGAGTTCTCTGTGGTCTCTTTCGTAGGGGCACTAATTGCACTCATGAGGGCTCTACCCTCATGACCTAAGCACTTTCCAAAAACTACAGCTTCAAATACCAACATATTAGGGATTAGTTTCAACATAGGAATCTGGGTGTGGGGGACACAAACATTCAACTATAGCAGCCATGTCCTGAGGACCATGAGTTTCTACCAGCTGTGACATGCCCCCCTGAATCTCTGGAGCCTGGGATAACCCTGCACTTGGCCCTCAAGCTGTCTCATTTCTTTCTGAGGTCACCATGTGGTCACAGATCTGCAAAGCACCAGAAGCAGTGTGGCTCTTTTGTTTAACCATGATTCTAAATGTGCCTCTAGATCCTCTACTTCCTCAAAGATCAGCTCAAACCCCACATCTTGTTTGATTCTGTCCCTGTCCACCAAAACTATGGTGCCTTCTCCTCTGACCTTACTGCCTCTGTGACTTAGGAGTTGTAAAGGGCTGCTAGTGTTAACTCGCTCTAGGTATGGATCCTCTCCTCTCAGGAGACGAAAATGAAAAGCTCACAGACTTTAATGTCATAGCATATCAGGATTTGAATCTAGGTTATGCCCTTTTCTAGCTGATGACTCTCATGTCACCATGAACCTCGGTTTTCTCATATGTAAAAGGGAGATGATGATACCAATACCTCCTAAGAAGCATTAGCATAATGCTTAGCATGTAGTAGCTGCTCAATAAATACAAGTCACTTTCTTCTCCTTCCCCGTTTCCCTGACAAATTCCATGTATTTGTATCCAGGGCACTTTATACCCCGTAGACAGTTGTTAATTCTTTGTTTTTGATAAATGATTCTGATAACAGTATATCTGAAGCAGAGCTGAGGAAGGCTTGTGGTAACAGAAGATAGATATACAACTCCATCTTTTTCATCCTCCTTTGAGATCTTTACAGTGGAAGATCCCATGGGCTCCCTCTGGTAGGACTCCTGACTGAACAATCATAGAAAATGTTGCAGAAGTCATGTATTTTTCAAGACCTCTATCTGAGTCAGCCTACGCTTAAGGGGAATTAGTAACCTGATCATTATCAGTGAATATAAGTGTAGACAAACCACAGGTGAGTGCAGGTTTTTTATTTTTGGTTATCTACAATACTACCTCAAATTTCCAAATCTCTGTTCTTTTTCTATTATGTTGGTGAAATACAGCAGTGAGTTTTTTTCAACACCTTGATAAAATAAGAGCATGACTCAGAATTACAATCACCTCTGGGAAAAAAAACTACCAATCCAGGACACCAGTGCCCCATGAATGTCTCGAGATGTCTCTGAACAAAGTTGTTCAATTATCAAATAAGGCTGGTAAAAGTAATTTTTGCCCACAGGCTTCCTCTGGTAGTATTCCTGATTGAACAATCATAGAAACCACATATTTTTAAGAGCTCTCAGACTCGGTCTACCCTTAACTCCTGGGATTCTTAGTATTCATGTTTAATTTAGTTTTACACAGAGTTGGTTGTTTTGTTGGTTTGGGGTTGTTCCAGAAGAGCTGTTAACACATGTAGACATTGGTGTCCATTGGAACACAATTTGAGAGAAGTTGATCTTCTCTCAACTTCTCATTTTAGAGGTGGAGTCATTGAGACCCGGAGATGTAGTCTATCTAGTGAGAGAAAATCTGAGTTCCAGATCTTCAGTGCTCCTCCACATTTCCTGCAGTCTTCTTGCGGCAAGATGTGGATCTCGCCAGAATCTCCTCCTTTCCTTTGTGACTTTTCTGTTGTATTATTCTCTTCGTGCATGTGCAGCATGCACACACCACAAATCAGAAGAACATACTCTTGTGGTTCTCTCACCCTTAAGTGGACAGTAATGTAGGCATTAATTCCACAGAACTAGAAACAGACAATAACATGTGAGGGGTGTTGTAAAGGCAGTATGATCAGAGGACGGCATGCCTGATTCCACTCAGGAGCTGGGTTGTGATCATTCACTCCTTCCTCATTCATTTATCCCACAAATGTGTCCGGAATGCCTACTGTGCCAGAAACTGTGCTAGGCACTGTGGATACAAGGTTCAATAAGACACAATCCCTGCCTTCAAACTGGTTACATTCTAGTATGAGAAACAGGCCTGCAACAGATGAATGTAATGAAGTTATGCAGCTGCTGTGAGAGACGCTGATTTCTACGTGAGCCACAGAAAATCAGGGAAAAGTGTTTCAGGCAATGGCATTTTGAGCACCTCCAAGGAGTCACATATTGACTATTTCCCACAGCGTTGGAGATCTTGCCTTAAGAGCTGGAAGTGTCTCAAGTTTCAATTGTTCAAATTTATCAGATCAGCAGCACAGCTCATACAAAACAGGGGCTAAGGAAATGCCAGCTCTCTGCTTTCGCGCGTATCATGTGTGCTAATAACAACCACCTCCTCATCCCACCCCACACCCCAGACGGCACCCCACCCCCAACAGCAGCTTGCCTTGCTAATGGTGTTTTCTCAAAGCAAGTGCTAACATTGGTTTATATCCCTCGAGCACACACCAGCTGGATAGTAGGAGGAAGCCAGTTCAGCATTAAAAACTGACCGCAGATTATTTAGAGGGCAGACAAGCCACAGGCAGATAGATAACAGAGTGGAGTCCGTCGTTATTTACAACCTGTGAGGAACTGTCCCCACCCACCCCGCAGCACCATCTCCTGTCTCTGAGGTTGTAATCTTGTTACAGGTCTTAATAGACCCTTTTTATGAATATATCAGTAGGAGCACAAACAAGGTCACGTGAAATTTACAGGACGTTAATGAGACTTATGTAAATTTAGACCTATGTAAATTTTAACTGGAATGCAGTTATTAGATCATTTGCAAGTGAATAAAACCTGAAATTTGCTTTTCACTTTGCAAATCATCTCACCAGCAACTGCCCACTGTAAGCGCTCTCCAAAGCCCATAAAGCAACAGACCCACAAAGGGATGTTTCACGGAATAGCTGAATCAAATTAAAGTGCCCTTTACTTTTGCTGTAGAGGCTCTGACAAATAAAATGGAAGACGCTGTTGCCATTTTCATCGCCTAAAACAAATCTTTGCTGGCTAGAAAAAGAGGAGAAACTTAAATGTCAGTGGCCGACGCTGTCATTCCCTACCACTCAGTAAATAAACATAATGTCTATTGGTTGTCATGGAAACATTCCTCCTGATTCCAAGCATCAGAGCTTAACAATAAAGACACCCTGATATTTGCAACTGGGTGCAAACAACTCTTTTGGCATTTCTCACAAGCTCACAGCACAAGAGGCATTTTCCCTGTTTGTTTTCTTTCTTAGGCGTGAATGCATTTGCTTTGGAAAAAGAGACATGTATCTTAGAAACCTATCAAAAATATTTGAATACAGCTACCTTGCCGATCTCAGTTTCCCCTCCCCGCCTTTTAACATTTGTCTGAGAAGAATTTAAATGGCATATTTAGTCACTACCTATTGTGCTTCCTGTACTCAATGCTGCATGAAAGGGATTGATTTAAATCATTTACAGTAACTGCGTGTGGGGGAGGAGGGTCCAGTTTTCAGCACCAAGTGTTCCTGGATCCATAATAAACAACCACAAATACAGACAACAAATGTGTGTGCTTGTATTTGTCTCTTCTTGGGTGAAGAATCATTCTTTAGTAAAGACTCATTGCATACTTGCAGCATTCAACAAGAAAGCAGCTTAGGTATGTGAGCAGAGATCTCCATCCATCTCCCTGGTAACCAGTCTCAGAACTGTTGGCTACAAAGGTCCAAGAATGTTCCTATTATAATTTTTTTTAATCCTGGAATTTATAACCCCTCACAAAGCAGGAATGGACCAGGTGTAAAGGTTACAGCTGAGAGCCACTAAAGCTTTGGGGGCAACCACTGTTAATAATGATCAGCTGAAAGCAGAACACAGTCAGTCAAACATTTAGCATTTCTAAAGCCCTAGAGCCTCTGACAAGCTAGCCATAAATCAGGGGGTATTTAAATTCCTGATTTTCTGGCATTTTTCAAGCTATAAATCTCACACATTCCTGAAACCACATCGTCCAATAACCAGAGCTGCGGGCCAGAGTGGGTTCCAACTGAATGCAGCTTAAGTAGAACTGGAGTGAGGACTCCTGCTTCCCTCCTAGTCTTAAAACAATTCTTTCTGAAAGACAGTTAAAGATTTTTTTAAAGCCTTCTGAAGTGAGGCCAAGAGGGGACGGCATTAATCCCAGCACTCTACCAGGCTTTTCTCAACTTTGGATGAAGCCATCTCTGGATTTTTCTAGATGATCCCATTAAACCATGTCTTCATATGTGAAATGGTTTGGATAGTCAGAGGTAAGGAAGCAATTGAAAAGGGGAAGCCAAACGGTCCATAAATAAATGAAGCTGATTCATAGTTAAACTGGGCTCCAGGACCACTTGTATTAGGAACTTAGATTCATCTGCCATGTTGAGATCCACATTCTCCAGCCCCACTGAGATGTACAGAATCAAAACTCTCAGGGGAGAGGACTGAAGCAGTATAGCAGATGTCACCAGCTGATCCTTTTTGTTTGGAAAACCATTTACTAAACCTTAGCCTCAAAAAGTGGAGCCCAGGAATCTGCATTTTTAACCACCGGCCAGGCACCGGCGTGAACCCATAAGTGTTTGCTAATATGTTAAATTGAATGTATCTATTATCCAAGATACGTTCAATCTATCTTTCTTCCAAGAAAAACTCATTGTGCTCTCTCACTCTTCCATTTATTTTTTTATTGTTTTTCAAATAGACTCTTCCCCCACATTGCCATGTTCTCTCTCCCTTCTGAGGAGCTGTTTGAAGGTTTTATCTCTTCAGAACTTTGCAGAAGGGGCTTTTGCTCATCCTGAAGGCAGTGATGTCCCAGGAACCCAGAAGACCTCTGTGACCTTGACTAAGTCCTACTTCTCTGAGCACCAGTTTCCTTATAATTTGAGTTCCTCAAACTCCAAGTACACTGCCGCGTGGTAAACTCGAGATTCTCTAACACTAGCTAGTAAAGAAATGAGGAAGTAAAAGCAGGAGAAAAGGAAAAGAGAAAAGCCTATAAAATATTTTTGGCCAGTTAAAATTCTTTTCCAGCAGCTGGGAAAAACGGAATTCGAAGGCCTTCTTACTGTAGTACTTTTTATTTTATAACATCTTTTCTCCCTAAAGCTGGAAAGAGTCTTTACCATGAATACCCCCAGTGGGCTTGCTGTTAGCAGTATGATTCCCGGGGAGCCTGTATTGTAAAGGTCAGGAGAGGAGGCGGTCCCAAGTGTAGTAAGGGTCATTGAACTGTTGAGGGACTGACTTTTATCCACTTCTTTACTCTTGAATATACTAGCCTAAGCATGTTTGTGTAGGTTCTTGCCTTTTTGTCCATTTTGCAGACACTGTAGAAAGGAGGGAGCTGAAAAGCTTAACATCCTGTTTTGTTTTCACTCTATATTTCTAAATTTCATAAAGAATAGAAATAGGAGAAGGACTAGAGAGCTGGGAGGAAGTTTGCACCACTGGAGCAAAGGAGAGGAATGAAACAGTTGGCACACATAGCAGGTAGTCGGGGTGTGTCGACAGTGAGGCTGGCTCAGGAGGGATCGTTGCAGAGCCCCCCCATACCCCCCCATCGGTTCCCTCTACCATGTAGGCTTCCAGGGATTCTCAGAGACTCCTCTCTGGCCTGCCAAAGTGTGGGGACAGTCTTGTTTCCTCTCAGTCCTGGGAGGGCAGCGTTTGAGTTTTCCCAAAGGAGTTTTTCTAGCAAACAAAGGAAAAACGAAGCCAATTTTCCATAAACACGTAGCAGCCTGAGAGATCCTTAAGTCCAGGTCTGCTCAGCTGACTTTAACTCACTTCTGAACAAGTTTGGTTTTTCTGGCACAGATCCTGGAGAACCAGTCCCAGAATCTTCTCCTCACCCTCTCCTGCCTGAACTGGGTGCTAAACAAACGTGCTCCCTCTCTTAGCTAGAAGTCGAGTTGAGTTTGCCCCACTTCTAGGCCTGATAGGGGTCCTAGTGCTTTTCTGAACATCATTTCCCATGCCTTTCTGTAGGGAGATGTGGGTGGAATAGGGCTTTGGAGACAAGAGGTCAGGGTTCAAGTTCCCAGTTGTCACTGACAGTCTGTATGACCTTGTACAAGCTACTTAACCGCTTACTTATCTCTCAATTTCCTCTTGTTAAAATGAGGTAACAGTGCTGACTTCATGGACTGCTGACAAGATAAAAAAAAAAATGCAAACACCTAGGACAGACTTTCTCCTTAATCACAGGGCACAAGTGCCCAGATCCACCTATCACCCTGGTTCCTCAGCATGTATTTGTTCTCCCTTCTCTCCCCTCTGGGGGTCCTGTCCTGATCCATGACTTTAGCATGAAGAACACATTCACAGTGAATAGAAGGAAGAACAGAGCAGAGTCAGGTGTCTAGCTAGCTAAGGGGTAATAAGTCAAAATGAGAAGAAATGGGGACCTAAACTAGATGATGGCATTGAAAATGCAGGGTGAATGTGGAAAATTTGATGAAGGCAGGATCTAACTGGATGTGCATGAGGAAATCAGTAGAAGGGAGGCTCAGTCATGGCAGGAAGGGAAGAGCAAAGCATTTGGAACCAAGAGACCTGGTTTCAAGGTTTCTTTTCTGTCATTAACTAATTTTATAAACTCTGGGAAGCCATTTTACCTCTGAGTCTCATTGTCCTTTGTAAAACGAGGCTGGAAATACCTACAAATTAAATGAGAAAATGTATAAAATGCCTGAAACATGATGGAATGGACCATATTCAATAATGGTGGTCACTTTAATACTAGTTATCACCTTGAAGCCACTTATCTTTCTTGTGCCGCCTTCTTCATTTGTAAAGGGTGGGCCTAGGTGAATGGTACAGGCCCTTCCAGCTCTAATGTATTTTGAATCTATCCGGAAGTGATGAGTTTGCTTTGTACATGTTGGGTGCGGGCTGGTATTCCTATGGAAAGTTTCCTGGGCAAGTTGCTAACACAGATCAAAACTTCTAGAGTAGTTGTTTTTCAAAGGGTCACTACAGCCCCTAGACGGTATTGTGGAAATTTGTGGGCATTTTTGGTTGTCAACACGATGGGAAGGCACTACTGACATTAGAGGACAGGAACCAGAGATATCGTGACATGTGCGGTGTGTGCAGTACAGACACAACAATGAATTGGCCTGTGCGACTTTCACATGTCCCCCCCCAGAAATCCAACTAGGACATTGGTTCTCAAAGTATGACCAGGGACCCCCGAGACCCTATCAAGGACAGTCAAGGTCAAAACCATTTTCACAGTAATACCATCATGTTCTTTGACTGTTTTACTGAGTTGACATTGACTGTTTTACTGAGTTGACATTTGCAATGATGAGACAAAAGTGGGTAAAAATGTTGGTGCCTTGCACGAATCAAGGCAGTAGCACCAAACTGTACCATACTAGTGGCCACTGCATTCTTCATTACCAGGCACTCGCAGTTAAACAAACAAAAACAAAACCCTCCATTTTCACTTAAGAATGTCCTTGATGAAGCAATAAAATTTATTAACTTCATTAAATCTCAACCCTTGAATACACACTTTTTAATATTCTGTCTGACAAAATGCTACATATCAAAATACAAATTTGATTTGCAAGCTGAATCAGCCATGTTCTTCAAGGAACATCATTTTTACTAGGAAAAACAACAGGCAGACAAACTATGATTATTATTCAGGTGAGTATCTCTGCAGACTATTTTCTCAAAAATGAACACTTTTTTTCACTTCCAAGAAAACAACTAAAAAGTACATGTTGCCAATGATAAAATTTAAGCATTCAAGCAAGAATTGGAAGGAAAATTTGCACCTACCACCATGAGCTTGACAGCCTCTCAAGACTTAAAGTCCTTTCTGATGAGATTAGTGGCAATATTAGTGAATGTGATTTATTGATTTTATATGATGAAATATGACAACATTTGGAAGATCTTTATAACTCAGTGATCCAATACTTTACAAATAACCAATGTATGATGTTACAAAATCATACATGGTAAAAGGTCCATTCACAGAGCAAGAAAGAACAATGGATTTTAATGTAACAGAGTACATGATATTCATTGATATGATTTCAGATTCCACATTCCAACAAGCCTTTAAGAAACTATCAACTGTTGAGTTTTGCATCTTATAAAAGAAGAATATCCACAATTACCTGCAAAGTCTATTGTAACACTCCTACTTTTTCCAACTACATATCTGTATAAGGCTGGATTTTCTGAAAACACTTCAAACAAAATACCATATTGCAGCAGACTGAATATGGAAGTGGATGTGAGAATCTTGCTGTCTTTGATTAAGCCAGACATTACAGAGATTTGCAAATCTGTCAAACAATGCTACTCTTCTCACCAAATTATCTTTTGTTTTGGAAGATGTAGTTATTTTTAATAAAAATGTTATTTATGTTAACATGTAATGAGATTGTTATTTTTAAATAGCAAATAAATATTGTTAAAATTTCTCAGTTTTAATTTCTAATACAGTTAATATCAGTAGATACAACCCACATGAACAAATGCTTTTGGGGTTCTCAATAATTTTAAGAGTATAAAGGGGTTCTGAGACCAAAAATTTGAGAACCACTGATGTAGGAAAAATTCAATTTTCTAAGCCTAGACTCTGACTCTATTTTATATATAAATGCAAAGTACTTTTATGTCTCCTAATGTATACCAACTTCCGGGAACACAGCTACCATGTAAGTCAATGGTAGATTGATTGTATGTTGCTTGGTTTAAAATCTGACCAACAACTGTTGACCATTTCACAAAGTCATACCACCAATGGCAACACTAGGCATAATATTAGAGCTGCCAATATAGTACACCTGCATTTCCTGGCTTTGTAGTTGTGTCATCCCTGAGATTTTTTGGTAAGGTGCTAACATCTGACACTTCGTCTTCTGGTGTAGTTGTGCCCAAGGATTTATACACTGAAATACACATTGTATTGTTACTTTATTTTTTATACTAGAGTTAAGGCATTTTCTTTTTTAAATTATGTATATAGGTAATTTATATTATTTATGAGTTTCACTGTAATAAAAAGGACATTACAAAACTTTTGTTATGAAAGGGGCATTGGGTCTGACATGGTTAAGAATCACTCCTCTAGGAGGTAAAGGCTGATGTGAGAGATTTGTGATTTATCTACATGGAGATGATAGCTGAAACCACAGGGAGGAGTCAGCTCATGAGATGTCTGGTTAAGAGTGCCGTGTCATTAAAAGTGATGGAGGAATAACCACTGGCTAGAGGATATCACACAAGAACACTGCTCATCAAAGTTTGTCCAAAGTTCCCCAGTAACTTGCTACTCCCTTATCTATCTCAGACTCTAAGCTCCCATTTTTCCACCAACTCCGGTGCATATGCTTTTCCTCTTTGGACTTGTCAGCTTGCTTGAATCAATAGATATTGCAGCCCACCTCCAAAACCCATTCTTCTAGCCACATTTTCTTGGACACCGGACCTCAGCCCGACCTGGTATGTTGTTCTACTCCTGCTGGACTTTAACTCCAGAAAGCCATCTTGATATCTGACCACAGAAAGAAGAGAGATCAAAGAGGGCAAGTATAAAAAGAGGAAATGTGAAAAATGACCTTCTTTGATAAGACAAGAGGTTAAGCTCCTGCTACCTAGGGCCTCCCAGTCTCAGCTAAGCCTTTGTTCTCTCCCTCGCATGAATTCTGAAATTCATTCAATTTTACATTTTTATAAAATAGCAAAATGTCTCACTTTCTTAGCCCATGTTTAAAATCTAGTTGTTTATTTGTAGGGCCATGTGTTGCTGAAGACTCTCCTTTAAAAAAATATAATAGTTGCTTCTTCAGATGATTTTCTTCTATCTACCAGAAGATGTCATTTTGGGATGAGGCCATTCAAACTTACTCAAATCTGAGCAATAACTCAACTAAAATGAGGTCACTGTAAATGACTACCCACAATGGGGGGAAAACCTGTTAAATTAAATCCAGAGTAAGTACCAACATACCATGTAGTGAGAGCTACATGTGTCAGATGAAGGAGTGTTATGAGGATTAATGAGTCCGTTATTAAAAAACACTTTGAGATTCTTAGATGAATGGCATTGTTGAAAGTGGGGGTAGGGCTGGCATTTACAGACTGTGGTTAAATCAAAGACTTGTAACAGACTCTGGGAAAATATAGAGAAAGCAATGGAAGAACTTAAAATGTATATTTTTATTTACTTGTATTTTATACTACATTTAGCGATCCAAATATTTAATTCAGCAAAATGTGTAGGCAGATGCCAGTGTCTACTTTAAAGTTCTACAGAGAGAAATGTAAGCTCATCTGAGAATCTCAGCACGGTGCTGTAGTCCATGAAAGAAACACTGGGGCAATAGCAAGAAATAATTCAGAACAAATTTATTCTTATTCCCCACAATGGTTTGTGTAGTTGGCAGATGTCAAAGATGGAGAATATCAAGGAATTCTCTGTTGGGTAAAGTACAGGTCTAGCCAGAGGCAGTGACATGACTCTAGCCTGTCTCCCTGTAATGCCTGATGTTGTCATAGATACTGGGAAGTGTAGTCAATTGTCTGGTTGTTTCTACATGCCTGCAGGTCTCACATGGGCTTTCAGATGACTGAATTTTTCGTTTCATTTTCACCTGCAGGTTTATGCATCATAAAATGGGCAGCTGAGATCATCCTATTCTTTGAGATCTGTATAAAATCATCCCAAGTCTCCTATCACATCTCTTGCAAAGTCTATAGCTCTCTGTGACTTCCTGGGGGCTGTTCTTCGTGGTCTCCTTTGACCACGGGCTCCTGCTGCAGCTGAATCCTCTCTCACAGTCTCCTGCTGCTGTGTGGTACTCCCATCCTCACCAGTCCAGCCATGGAGCCCAGGTCTGCTCCTGGACTCCCCCAAAGCCTGCTAACATAAAGCCTTTGCTGTGCAGCAGCACAATCTACTGAACACTTGGGGAGCAAATGGCATTTAATTCACAGAAACAAAAACAATTTAAATTACAGTAACAGATATTCCTGTTCTCAAGAGTCCCCCAATCACCCCAGGACCAAGAACTGCTCACAGGCCAATTTTCT
Organism: Physeter macrocephalus; assembly: GCF_002837175.3. Lineage (NCBI taxonomy): Eukaryota > Metazoa > Chordata > Mammalia > Artiodactyla > Physeteridae > Physeter > Physeter macrocephalus. The sequence continues at coordinate 51,828,322 of NC_041218.1, forward strand.
CTTTCAGTTTCAGTCTCCAGCGATGCCTCAGTTCCAGGATGCCACCATCCCCTCCCACGTCGCCTTCTCCTCTACTCTTTCCAACTTCCAAATTCCTACTCATTTTCTATGCAGAGATGTTTAGCTATTTCCTTGTGATCTCCTTCTACTTCATCCCCTCAGAACATTGTGTTCCATCCTGGGTGCAGGTTATCAAGGTATTTTCCTGTTTAAAACGGCGTCTTCAGGAAAGAAATGAAAATAATTCTTTTCCCAAGAGGATTCTGCTGCCTTCCATGTGGAAGCCACACTGCAACTATTCAGGGCCTCTGGAGGGAGCCCCAGGCACCAACTGTGCTGCCCTCCCCCCACTTCCTGGTGAGGACCCTCTCCTTCCACCAACCACTGCCCACTTGACACCCTGGTCCCAGCAGAAATGACACCATCCACACTGAACTCCATCCAGGTTACACTGCATGAACCTCTCCTTCACATTAACACACTTATGATGTTAAGTGCTTCAACAGTACAAGAGGTCTCTCACAGCAGGAAATTACAGATTCCAGTATGAAATACCACTCTGCCTGCTCTGAGAGGAAGAAGAGATCTCCAGACTGAGGACGTCAGAAGAACTGTTTGTTTATTTGGGTTTTATCTTGTTTTTGGTCACACCGCCCAGCTTGTGGGATCTCAGTTCCTCAACCAGGGATTGAACCTGAGCCCTCAGCAGTGAAAGCGCCGAGTCCTAACCACTGGACCGCCAGGGAATTCCCCCTATTTGGGTTTTTTTTTTTTTGAGTCATAATTTTTTACAATTAAATTGAACTTATTATTTTGAATAGATAATACATGTACACGGTACTGACTCCAAAAGGTACAAAAGGGTATGGAGTGAAAATTAACTCTTCTTTCCTCCCTTGTCCCATAATTGCCCGGTGTCCCTTCCCAGAGGCAGCCACAGGGAACAGTTTTTTCTGGACCTTCCCAGAGATTTTCTGTGCACTTACAATCATAAATATGGGTTTATTTTTCCTTAGACATTTTTCCTTAGACAGCTTGTGTCCACCCTATATATTCCTCTGCCCTTCGTTTTTGTTTTCATTTAACAATATATCCTAGAAGTCATTCCTCATCAGAAGATACAGAGACTCCTCATTGTTTCTGTTGGCTCCATCATTTCACATTGTCTGTAAACACCATAATATATTCAACCATTGATGGACATTTACACTGTCTTTACTATCTTCCTGGTATGAACACTCTTGCAACGAATTCTCTTGGGAACGTGGTATTTTAACTGTGCAATATATCTATAGGGTAACTATTTTGGAGTGAAACTCTCAGGCTAAATGGTATTACATTTTAATTTTATTAGATATTGCTCAACTGCCCTCTATAGAGATTCACTACTTTACCTTCCTAGCAATGTGTTGAAGAGACAAGAATTTATCTGCACTTTAAGAGATGGGTAAGAGCTGGAATGACATATAAATGGGTGAGCAGAATTCTACTAAGGAGAAATGACTTGCTCCTAGTCTGTAAGCACCTTGAGAGCAACTGTGTTGTTCATCATCATACCGTCCAGCCAGTGGAACAATGCCTGGCTATGTAAATATGTAGATACCTATTGATGGAGTGAATGGCATAGTAACAGTTTAGGGTGGGAACTAAACCTAGGCTGTCTGAGGGAGAGAGAGTAGATCAAATGACCTAGGGTGTTATGTATAATGGGGGAGAAATGGCCCCCCAAAATGTTAAAAATGTAACTGCTTCTTTTTGTCTCACCTAAGAAATAATTGTGCTCTAGTCATTGCTGTAATCAGGATGAACAGAGAAAGTGTGGTGAATTCTACCATGAAAATTGTAGCCTTCTATGCGAAAATACTGATCATATCATTCTAGAAAGATCATTAACTTGCACTATTTTTCCAAGCACTGGTCATTAGTTTGTCAATATGTAGCCATTGGATAAGGATGTGGTATGTCCAGACTGGTGGTCTTGGCTGCCCTTAAGGTCAGGCCAATTGCTGGAGCTGCCTCACTGGCCAGCAATCCAACCTGATCATCCCATGGGGAGAAATGATCAGATAAGTTTGTCTGTGGCCAGCCCATTTTGAATGTGTGGAACCAACTGAGGCCTATAAAGGGAATGGAATTCATGAATTCAGTTATTGGTTTAACAATCCAAGAAAATCAAGTAGCTATTATGAGGTAGGTAAATTCATGATTATACATCCATCCATACATACACACATACAGAAAGGTACAGATATACTTCATTAAATGCTACTACGTGCCAGGCACTGTTGCTATATTATTGCTAGACTTCACAACTCTAGCTTTAGGTATTACTGTCCCATTTTACAGACAAGGAAACAAATCTTATATAAGTGAATCTGACTCTCCCATGATCACTCAGCTAAAAAAGAGAGGAAAGAGGCATTCCAATCTAAGTGTATGTGGCTCTAAACCCATATTTCTACTATGCTGTCAGACTTGAATTGCAAGTATGAACTAATGCCATGGGTCATTCACCATTCATTGCCATTATCACACATCTCTTTCTTCAGACTGTCTCACTAAGTCAGTGAGATGGAAGCATTTATGACATGCAATTAAATCTCAGCCTCACTGACATGCAGGCCAACTCCTCTAAATAAAGTGCTACACCCTTTCCACAAAAAAATAGATTAAGCTTCAGATCTTGTAATGGCACATTTGTAGTGTACGACTTTTTTTTCCAGAACACGTCTGATCACCCTGGGCATTAGAGATACTTCAGCATTTAGGCTCCACATTTATCACAGTGTGTTGCCTGAAATGCCCTTTTTTTTTTTTTTTTTTTTTTGTACCTGGCTCATTAGAGAGACCACTAGACATTTTAAAACCAAATTGAGTTTAAATACATTTCCTTGATGCATCTGTTTTGTTAAATGTATCCCTCGAAACCAATATTAAAAGCCAATGCCATTAAGAGGGCATAAGGTAAGCTCATTTAGTTGACCAAATTGTATAACACAATGAATTAATATGGTAATACGCCTTTGGAGACCAGCAGCAGATAATAGAGGTGAACAGAGGAGCTCGAGCCCAGTTTTGGAAAAGCAAAAGCAATTCATCATCATGCTATAACAATATAGGAGAACATTTCTCATTTCCATGTGCCTGCCCCCATTCTGAAAACCTTTGGGTTGTACTTTTTCCAACAGCAACTCTGACCAGTACAACTTTGCTCACTTAGACTGCTGCATTTTAGCTACCCAAAGAATTCTCTTATTTGTGTATTGAGGCAGTGGTAAATAAGTGGAGATTCCAGTTATAAGTGAGAGGTGGTGGGGCATGAAGCTATGAAAGCCAGGCCCTTGTCACCCTGCAGAACAACTAGCAAAATACTCTTAAATAGACAGAAGGCAAAGACAGGGAGCAGAAAAGAGCAGGTAGTACAGAAATACCGTCAAGGTTCCAGCTGTCCTCCCCTTGGAGTTAAGCATTAGCAATGATGTACTATGTAAAATGTCAGTCATTTCTTGGACTCAGTCCTCTCAGTGGCTTGGATTTCTGTTTCTATCCTGCCTGAAAGAATCTAATTAAAGCTTATTGTGCCTGGTCAGCAAGAATGTATCCCCTAGCTGCTTAAAGAAAATAAAACTACCTAAATGTTTTCCCTCAACTATAAAATTAGATATGCTCATTATAGAAAACTTCAGAAAAAAACAGAAGAGCATAAAGGAGAAAATGCAAAATCATTTATAACCTCAATGCTCATAGATACTTTAGTGTATTTATTTCACATACTATTAAATAGTCTTCAAAAACAGGATTTAGTTGTACATAAAGTGATTTTTAAATATTTCTTAGGTTGAACATTTAGGTTTTCTTTTATTTTTGATTACAAACAAAGCAATAAGCAATTTTGCATAAATCTTCACCCAGCTTTAGTTTCCTTAAGGAGTACATATTCCCAAAGTATAATTCCTGGGTCAGGGTTTGCGAATAATTTTAGTGCTCTTATGTTAAATCCACCAAACACTTTTCAATCTTCATCTTTCTTGACCTCTTGGCAACTTTCAACACATTGATAGCTACCCTTTTCCTGCAATCCTTTCTCCTTTGCTCCGTGGCACTGAGTTTTCCCAGTTCCCTCCTCCCTCTCTGGCTCTGATTCACAGTTCTTTCTGGGCCCCCTCCTCTGTCTAACATCAATGTTAAAGTCCCTTAGGTTTCCACCCTATGCCTTCTTCTCCTATGTATCCACACTCTTTCTCTAAATGATCTCATCTACTCTCAGGGTTTCACTTGCAGCTTCTAGCTCTAAAATTCCTGAAGTTTAAATATGTCCCAACCCCCTTTTCAAGCTCTAGGATGTATATCCTAGACTCCCTGACTTCTCCCACATCGTTAGGTCACAGACATTTCAGACCCGTGATCTTACCGCACCAATCCTACACTTTGTGTTCCTTGTTTTATTAGAAAGATGAATAATAGGATAGGGTGCGTCATTTTCTTGTTTCTTGATTTTAATGGGAATGCCCCCTCTGTAGCTCATTTTGCAGGATATTGCTTGTTGATCTGAGGTAGAAATTTTGACCACGTGAGACTGTACAAAGGAAGACCTTTCCCTACTGGTATTTGGACCCTACCATTTGTCTGCAGTGTGCTAATCCTACGATGCAATCTGACCTCATGCTTTACTCTTACCAACAATCTTTTTGTTGGGTGCTAAAATTGCCCAGCTCAAAATGAATACTATAAAGTTGACAAAGGCCAAAATTGCACAGTAACGTAGACCAAAAATATTCAATAAAGGACCACATTTTATTAAACACACACACACACCAAAAAACCTAGTAAATTGAAGACAAGAAGTCTATAGAAAAAATTAAAACAAAATCAAAAGCAACAAATGGTTATAGTGTACAAGGAAAGAATAGTGTGGATTTAAGTTGACCCTCAGAAATGTCCTCCTCAGAATTAGGGTCTGCAAAGTTTGCCCCAGAAAATTAGAACTGGAAAAAATAATGGCCACAAAAGAAAATTCATAAAGGCAGAAATTATTATTTGCAAGATTTGATACGGGCCAAAGTAGGGGAAAATCCACTAAAAAATGAATCAAATCTTTGTTGAGCTCAATGAAAATAATTTCAGAAAAATCAAAATGGAAGTGGGAAAAATTGGGGTCCATTTAACTGTACTATAAAAAATTAAGGAAGTAGATCTTATCAGTGGACTCCTCATGGAATAAGGGATAAGTGACTTCCTCTGAAGAGGTTTCTTGTTTTTGTTTTGTTTTGTTTTGTTTTTTGTGGTAAGCGGGCCTCTCACTGCTGGGGCCCCTCCCGTTGCGGAGCACAGGCTCCGGACGCGCAGGCTCAGTGGCCAGGGCTCACGGGCCC
>NC_041218.1:51833707-51943204 GCF_002837175.3 Physeter macrocephalus
CGCTCCGCGGCATGTGGGATCTTCCCGGACCGGGGCACGAACCCGCGTCCCCTGCATCGGCAGGCGGACTCCCAACCACTGCGCCACCAGGGAAGCCCTGAAGAGGTTTCTTATGTTGAATTTGATGGTGTCTCTTCCTGTTCCTCTCCACATCTTCACACAGAATGAGGCAACTAAACCACACTCCACATCCTCAGGCTCACAGCGAGGCTGGGTGGCAAAGCCGCCCCCATGTACAAGATTACATTTGGAGCTCCGGGGACCAGGGGGCAGAGCTGACCTGAACATCATTCATGCCCTCATCACTCATCATTCATTGCAGGACCCTCTCACACTCTTTGCCTGGTGTCACACCTACGCCTGCTACGAAGAGGATCTCAAAACTGAAGACTTTGAAAGCATTAAGTCATCTTGAAAAACATCTGCTTCGAGACTTCCCTGGTGGCACAGTGGTTAAGAATCTGCCTGCCAATGCAGGGGACACGGGTTCGAGCCCTGGTCCGGGAGCATCCCTCATGTGGCAGAGCGGCTGGGCCTGTGCACCACAACTACTGAGTCTGTGCTCTAGAGCCCGCCAGCCACTACCGCTGAGCCCAGGCACCGCAACTGCTGAGGCCCGCGCGCCTAGAGCCCGTGCTCCACAACAAGAGAGGCCCACCACAATGAGAAGCGCACGCACCGAATCAAAGAGTGGCCCCCTCTCGCTGCAACTGGAGAAAGCCCGCGCACAGCAATGAAGACACAACGCAGCCAAAAATAAATAAATTAATTTTTTTAAAAAAAAGAATAAAAGAAAAACATCTGCTTCGGTTGTTTCCAACCTGAGGCCGCAGCATCCTCAAAACTAAATGCAGACTGAATAAATAATAGACGTTCTACCATTTACTTTAAAATGCCACTAAATTAGTTCTAGTGCTTTCTCATTCTGTAACTTTTCAATCAACAGATTCTAAAAGCCCAAAAATTATTCTGTGGGAGTGCATGACATCTTTTTAAGATTAAATGAAATCTTTAAAGCCAAAATTGATGCAGTCCAATCCCTTCATTCTACAGATGAGGAACAGGTAAGTTCAGTGACTTACTGAGGGCCACTTATTGAATTAACAACAGAGCTTGCACACCAAAGGCTCTTTCTACTAGTTTTCTTTCTAAGGAAGGTCAAACTGAAACATGGCTCTATGCCTTTCAATTTGCTTCTTCTGAGGTTTTTGTTTTGTTTTGCTTTTTCGTGTGTGTGTGTGTGTGTGTGTGTGTGTGTGTGTGTGTGTGATTAGCGGTAGCTAAGTCCAAATATCCTAGAGAAGCTGGAAAAATAAAACATCACACTGATCTTCAATAAATAAGTATTATATGACAACCATAACTAATTTAAGTGAAATTTTACCATTGATATGAGAAAAGTGACTTTGTTCTTCCTAAGCCAACTTAAAACAATGAAAACAAAGTCTCCATGATTGTGACCTACTGTTCCCTCTTCCAGGCATATAGTCACCCTGGTAGAGTTTCCCAGCCTCTTTTGTGGCCAGGTGAATCTATGGGACTAATGTGATGAAGGACTTGCCAACAGGATGTAAACAGAAGTGACGTGTGCAATTTATGCCTTACTTGCTTAGAAGACAATTTCTTGCCTCGGATCTTTTTCTGTCTTTTCTCCTTCCCATTAGCTGGACTATGACCACATCTGTAAGGCAGCTTTGAGTTAGTAGACAAAGTTAATGCCCCCACATGATGGCAGAACAAAAACAGGGCAGGCACTGAAGTCTCTGAGTGACTGCATGGCGCATAACTGCCCACCAGCCCAGACCATGAAAGCTTTGGTCCACGTCACCCACTGTACTTTGGGGACTCCTGGTTACAGTCATTCTGCCTTTACTATAATTTATGCTGTGAGCAAACATTTTTTTGCCCTTTGGGGGCATTAAGAAAGAAAACGAAGGTCATCACCTTGCCACACTGGCCAAGATATATTTAATTCTAGATTAGTCTGTATAGTGTCTGACTGAGGGGGAAAAATGCCAACTCTGTGTTTTGGGATCAAAAGTGTGGGTCTGGTTCATGTTAAAAAAGTAAGCCATAGATGTCTGACCCATATTTTAGGGATCTCTATCACCTAACTAATAGTTTTTTTTTAAAATCTCCTCCTGTTTTCATAATTCCTAGTGAAAGAATTATGTGAAAAGGCAGAGAAATAAACATGAGAACTATGCTGTGCATTTCATTGAAAAAATATTTATACTTCTGAAATCTTAATAGTAGAGCATTAATTTAAATCATATTTGACATTACTAAAATATTTTCATGTTGATCTTTTGAACTGCACTCCCATTCTCCCCTTTACACTAAAGGAGCTTTGTAATGGGTCTTCTGGCAAAGATGGGAGAAAGGGAATTCTAAGTCCTCTTCCCCTTTTGCCATATCCCTGAGCTCCCAACTTGACACTTTACCTGAACTCATATCCAGATGCAGCTAGATTGGGAGAGAAGGGCCTGTAAGTTTGGGTGCCTGGGTCCTCCTGAAATATAGAGTGTTCCCTGGGGACACTCTTCCTAGAGATACAAGAGCCTGAAAACAATGTTATCAATGTTCCTGCCAGCCACCCAATTGATGTCATCATGGAACCCACACACAGAGAAGGGATGTTCACCTTCTCTTCCTCTCCTTCCCCAACCTGCAAAGCAAGACCCAGCCACCCTTGTCCAAGAAACTACCACCCCCTCCCTGCTGGGCATCTCCAGGGAAAATGGATTCAATGAACCCTCTTATTCCTTTTTTGTTTTAAAGTCTCATAATTCCATTATTTCTAATTGGAAGTTTCTTCTCTCCAATGGGAAAACCAAGTACTTTTCCCCCAGTCTGCTCTGTATACCTGAATCTCTCTCTCTTTCTCAGCCTGTTTACAACTCCCATTGTTCTCCCAAAGGACTGATGGTGGCTGACTACTCTCTTTAACATGAATGCATCTTTTTGTTCTTGTCTAACCGTTCAAGTCAGGTAATTTCCAGTTCTTAAATTAGGGATTGGGCAATCTGAAACCCAATCTGTGTCATTTTCAAAAAAAATTGTTGCAATAAATGTAACCCCATCCACCTCCTCCCAACACGTGAAAAAGAGACTAAATCAGGTTTGGTGCACTACATCCATCCAAGTCCAGAAATATGTAATAGAGTACCCTTCCAAACCGCAGGGAAAGGATTTCTTAGCTCTTTCTCATTTTTTCTACTCTGATTCATGGATGTTCAGACTTTCCAATCACTGTGTCTAAAGGAACTGGAAGTTCTTCACAGAATATAACCTTCTCCTGCTGCTACTCCTAGCTCAGTACCCACCAATAATCCCCATTTCAGTGTTTTGAAGATTTGACAATATTGAAAAATTTTTTATAAAGGCTATGGCATTATAGATAATAAATATGTAATAATGTGAAATATACTTCCTGTTAACAATCTGTTTGTATTAATTTAAAGGTTGAATTGACCTAGCATATCTTCAAAGAAACAGCAATTAAGGATACCATTAGTATTTTATTGCTTTGTAACAGTGAGCAGGGTCATGAAAAACTTTTTCCTCATTCAACTCTGCATTAAAACCATTCCTTATCTAGAGACAACATCTTTGACTGACTTTAATCAGAACAATCATCCTCCAAAAATTTAATTATTGGCTTTTGCATAATACAACGAGCTGATACAACCTAAATCTTATACCGTATTATCAACTGACACAGTAGGTCTTGGGTAGACCAGTAGTATCAGAACTTTTAGCAGGACATTGGGTTGATGGTGTCAAAAGTCATGTAAATACAGAGTTCCAGTTAATTTATTTTTAAGCTCATTCTCTCCATCTAATTCAGACTCCAACTTAGATCATAGAAATCTCTTCCTTCCTTTTCTGGCAGAAGCAAAAGTCAACACAGCTTCCCTCCCAGCTATAAAATAGACAGAGAGACCAATATATTTTTGAAGACCATATTCAGTGACAGTCAAGTTTGGAGATAATGCTTTATTGCAACCATTGATTATAAATAGTGCAATAATTCAAGCAGTCACCTTCCTTCCATTGTTTGACCCCAAAATGTTAAGTATAAATATGCAACGCTCCTCACAGACAAATGAGATTTCAGGAAGCAGAATTGCTTTATGATCAAACTAAAACCTTTTTAATAAAAAGCCTTTAATAGAGCTGTGGTTGAAAGCCAGTCAAAAGCAATGACATATGATAAATGTTCTACCTCATAATAAAATCATAACCCAATGCTCGCACCGTTCTTGTGTTCACCATTTATGTGTTGACACTCCATGTTGTGACTGAAGAAGAATCGACACATTAAAAAGAAAAAAGAGAGAGACAGAAGTATCACTTTCCTTCAAATGGACAGACGGCAATGTGAACTCTTATTCACATTGTACACACACACACACACACACACACACACACACACACACACACACACACACACGCCACCCACAGCTAAATATATATACTTCTCTAGTGTCTCTGGGAGCTTATTTTAAGTGAAATCTTTAGAAAGCTGTATTAAAGAATCCATCTATCAGAGAAAACTCTGAACCCTCCATTTTTTTTTGTTAATTTTTTTTTTTTTTTTTTTGTGGTACGCGGGCCTCTCACTGTTGTGGCCTCTCCCGTTGCAGAGCACAGGCTCCGGACGCACAGGCTCAGAGGCCATGGCTCACGGGCCTAGCCACTCCGCGGCATGTGGGATCTTCCCGGACCGGGGCACGAACCTGTGTCCCCTGCATCGGCAGGCGGACTCTTAACTACTGCGCCACCAGGGAAGCCCTGAACCCTCCATTTTTAATGGTTAAAAAAATCTTTATTTCTAAACTCAACTGTGAGTACTTATACAAGCTTCAAGTTAGTCTTGAAGAGAAACATTCGCTAAGTCACTGTCTTAGCCTAAATGAAGTTGGGATCAATCTTGATGATTTGAGATCACTTAAATGATCACTTAAACCTAAAGGCCAGAGGTTGGACTAGGTGGTGTTTCCAAATGCTTGACAGATATGAATCAGAATTCAGGATACAGAACTGGAATTCCTGGAATTTCTCTGGAATTCCCCAAATCATAAACTATTATTAAAACTTTTAATATTCTTCATACTCTTTACTCATCACCATGGATATCTTAAAAATTGTTGAATTAATAAATATTAACTGATAAGTATTTACAGAGAACTGTAGCATATGGAAAATACTGAAACATTGAAAAACACCAGCAAACATTATCTGGTAATAGTCAAATAACATTCATTATGTTCTAGCAAAATTAACAGCACTATACAGAATCAAAGTGTAAATTGCCAATTTAAGATCTTATTTTGTTTCCAAAACTCATTATTTCTTGGACCACCACTCAGAGGATTTGTATAAAATACACTATGTATATAAATTCATTAGTATTTATTTTATCTGCAAGAATGAGTCACCAATAGCAGCAGACTGGCCCATGAACAGATACTTACAATGGCCTCAGCTACAAGCAAGGCTGGCTGATAGATTAAAACAGTTTTTCCCTCTGTGCTCCTAACCAGGTTCCTGGAAATGTCAGGCTTAACCTCAGAACCCACATGTTAATGTTTCTCGCTCATGCTTTCAATTTGGTGTCAGTAGATTCCTTCTGATCAGTAGTTGCTCTACGTTGATCATTAAACTTTAGTTCTCACAGGAGAATTATACTTTTTTTTCCTTTTCCCAATTTCTTGACAGGTTTTTCTGGGGATTTAGAAAAATATAGGTTTCCTGAAATATGCTGGGACGGAATTCCCATGTGGACACACCAGGTTTTTGTTTTTTGGTTTTTTGTTTGTTTGTTTGTTTTTATTTTTTTTTTGGCTGCATTGGGTCTTCGTTGCTGCGCGCAGGCTCTCTCTAGTTGCGGTGAGTGGGGGCTACTCTTCGTTATGGTGTGCAGGCTTCTCATTGCGGTGGCTTCTCTTGTTGCAGAGCACGGGTTCTAGGTGCTTAGGCTTCAGTAGTTGTAGCACGCGGGCTCAGTAGTTGTGGCACGCAGGCTCAGTAGTTGTGGTGCACGGGCTTAGTTGCTCCACGGCATGTGGGATCTTCCTGGACCAGGGCTCGAATCCGTGTCCCCTGCATTGGCAGGCAGATTCTTAACCACTGCGCCACCAGGGAAGCCCCGAAACACCAGGTTTGACAGGAGAAACAGAGAAGTGAAATAATGCAGAGTTCCATGATAGCATTTTGCTATATTTTCAATAGTTCCCAGCAAAAATATGAGGAACATGAAAAATGGTTCTTCAGCCACCCTTTATCTTAAAACTTCACCATCAGCTCTCTGCCCCTCAGCTCCCTCAGCCCCATATAAACACCAGCTCCCTTCCCTAATACCACATCCCCTAGGAACTTAGTTTCATTCCAGTTCATCTCTGGTCAAAAACTGATTCTGGCAAGACAGGGTGTTCAAACCGTGTTCCATGGAACACTCCAGGGTCAGAGAACACCTGAGGGATACCTAGGGTGTGGGGCTTATGCAGCCCTCATCTCTGCTTTCAAACCCAGCAGCTCCACATCTATCAGTTTAACAGAGCTGGTTTTTACCAAGAATTGTTTTGTGTGTTTAAAGGAACAGTTCTGCTACTAAAAAGAAACAGAAAAGAGTTGACAATTCCTGACTCAGATTGCCCTGCAAGGCCGTGGTGACACTTGGTGGTGCAGATCTCTGGGAGACTGAAGTCAGTTTCCGGCCGGGGCCTAAAAATCTAGTGTAGGATGGGACCACAGGAAAGGAATGCCTGTGGCACTAAAGGCTGGCCAGAGCCATCTCCTCTCAGCTCAAACCCTGGTGGAAAACATGGAATCACTCAGCCTTCAAAAACCCAACCATGGACTGAACCAGACCTTCTTGGTCTTTCTGGCCACGCATAACCCACCTGAACTGGTCCAGCAAACCAAGGGCAAAGTTGGAAATGGAAAGACCTGCAGACTCTAAATTTTGGTGTATTTCTAAGTACTTTCCCCCACAAATGAGTTTCGTATGATATTGCAAACACTTCCATGGAAATTGCAAAGTGGGTAGGACTTCCCTCCTTCTCCCCTTGCACTCCACTTTCTTTTCCCCCTTCTTCCTTCAGCTGTTGCTGCAACTTATTCTGCATCTGCTTCTTTTTCCTGAAGAACAGATTTCTCCCCATTATGTTACAGAACAAACCTCCGAAACTGCCATCCAGGATGCAGTCTGCTTAGCCAGTCAGTCAGCTTACGCCCTCTCCTTCCCTCCTTGGCCCCGCCCCTGCAAAACTCCAGGCCTGCTACACTTGTCACTGAACACAATTGTACTTTTTCTCTCCTATGTCTCTGCTCACACCAAGCCCTCAGAATGGGTGCCCGTCCACACAACACCTCTGCCTGTTGAGATCCAACTTGCTCTCAAGGCTCTGTTCACACACACTTGAGCTGCCACTATTCCTCAAGTCATTGTCAATTCCCCTGGAAGATGAATGATCCATCACAGCAACTAACACTCTGCCTTATAAGTACTACATTTTCAGTAAATATAAGGAAGGAATTAAATTAAATCCCCAAAACACACATAATGCTCTTCATGTAGTAAGCTTAGAAAATAGGTTATTGACTAGCTAACCAAACAGGAGAAGATGAAGGAAACATCCCAGAATATTTATGTTACCTTAGGTCTCAATTTCATGACATGCATTTTCTCATACAAAATGTAAAGAAACAAAAAGATCCTGGATTTTATTCAGGTGGAAATGTTTCCAAATTTTTTTTCATAATTTCACATATGTTCATTCTATAAAGTTTTCAAATCTTACGTTTAGCACTGTCAGAACAAATCTTAGCAAAAAGCCAATAGCTCCCCTGCCCAGGGTAGCAAATTCATAGGGTATGTTAGCAATAAGAACATAGGGGTGGGGAATACTAAGTATATCATTCCCGACTACATACCCTCATTACTTATCTTACCATCCTGTCTCAGCGACTTGGGATGTTGGATCTCCATGGCAGCAAGTGAATGGAAGATTGACACGTTGAAATAGATCAGACTGCCAAAACATATGCACTGAATAATTCAAACAAAAACTGTCTTGTTGGATAAACTGCAACTTTGATGATAAAGAGGGATACAGTGGACCAGGATCCATTGCTGCCTCAATTTCCTCTTCTGTAAAATGGGAATAATAACCACTTGTAGGGCTGTCATAAAGGTTAGATGACGTATCTTGTAAGCTCTGTGAAAACAGGGATTATGTCCTGTTTACAATCCTTGCTGCACTGCCTCGACATAAGAGGCACTCAACAAATTTCTGGGGACTCAGAAAAATATGTAAATGTCCTGAGAAATGTCAGGAAGGAATTCCCACATAGAAACATTAGGTCTGACAGGAAAATAGATCAGTGAAATAATTCAGAGTTTCATAATAGCACTTTGCTGTGATTTCAGATGGGATCAAAAGTCAAAAGTCCCAGAAACACTGTAAATAGATGAATAAGTAAATTTAGTTAATTAATAAAACCCTCAGCACAATACTTGGTACCTACTGAAAATTTAATAAACAAATCTTTAAAAGCAGACTTTATAAAGAAAATGACTCAATCAGCAGATCATGTGTGGCAAAGTGCTCGCTGTACTTGCAGGCCAGGTCAGGCTGATGCCGGTATTTATTGGTATTTATCACCTTGTGTGAGGGAGGGAAAAGGCTTTGACCTTTACAGCTATGTGGTCACGTGTGCAGCATGAGCTTTTACCAAACTTAGGGGCAGTATCTGAAGAGCTCCAAGGACTCTTCCTTGAACCTGCAGAGAGCTGAGACATTCTACAGAGTCTGGGAGCAATTTACGCTTAACTCTAAGTGCCAGAACCCTGTTTTCCAACTCCCCATTGCCCTCTTATGACCTCCTGGGACTGCTCACTCTTCCTCGCAGCACCTTCCTCCTCCTGAGAATTAACAAGAAGGCAAGGAGGGAGGGGCGAGTCAAGGAACGTCCCTTTCTTCTGGACAATCATGGGTGATTTACTTTGTTCTTTTACCAAATATTTACTGAACACCTACTAAGTGATGGCCCTGAGAATACAATGGTGAACAAGACACAATTGCTGCCTCATGCAAAAGGTGATAATAATGGTGCTGAGGTAGGATGTGGGGACAGCTACAGCAGGAGCAAGTGGTGGGATGGGAGAAGGCAGCTCTACAGAGAGCTCTACATGCTGCTCTCAAACTGGTCTGGGGGTTGGGCTCTATAGTCAGTCTTTGGCATTGGCTGAGGAGTATTGGGCACTCATCTGCCCCCAAATTCTTCCTCATGGGCCTGACATCTGACATATCATCATTTCATTAGAAAAGTGGATAAAGCAACTCTGAGGCTGGAGAGGCTGACCCTCCCTCCTTTAACAGATGTGGCACTAAAGTCCACAGGGACTAAGTGACTTATTCAACACTACGGACCTATTCAGGACAACACAAAAATCCATCAGGGCAAGTCCTAAACGCAGTTCAATGCCTTTGGCTTCCACACAGAGTTATCTAAACCATGTAGGAGTCTCCCTTTTGGATTAGAACAGCCTCCAGGAGAGAAGGGACTTGAGAGGAATGATAGCCCTTCATTCCAGCACTGCTAGCACACCAACTCCAGCGATTCCACGCAATGAGCCAGTTGTCAGGAACATCTTTCTGTTTTCACATGCCTCGGCCCCTAAGAGCAGCTCCCAGCTGCCTCTTGCTGCAGCTGTCTGACTAAGCTGATCTCACTGGGAGCCTGGCTCTAGAAACATAGCAGCTAATACACGTAGAGTGCTTGCTAGGGGCCAGGCACTGATCTAACTGTCTCTACATGTATGAAACCATTTAATGCTCACAGCAACCTATAAAGGAATTAGGTACTATTATTATTCCCATTTTGCAACCAAGGAAACTGAGGTGCAAAGAAATTAAGTAAATTGCTCAAGGCCTCAGAGCAAGTTTGTGAGGATTCAGACTCAGGCAGTGAGGCTCCAGAGTGCATGCCCTGAACTATACTACTCTATACTTATTCCTGTCTATTATCTATGGCTGGATAAAAACCACTCCAAACTTAGTAGCTTAAAACAATACAAATAGGTTTTGCTCACCATTCTGTGTGTGAGAAATTCAAGCAGGAAACAGTAAAGATGGCTCATCTCTGTTCCATGACATGTGGGGCTTCAGCTTGGATGGCTCAAATGACTTCAGAGAGGTTATATGTTTGAGGCCTCGGTTTTCCTTCACCTGGTCTCTCCATGAGGCTAATATGGGCTTCCCCACAGCATGGTGGTATCACAGTTCCAAAAAGGAGCATTCCAATATGCAAGTGCTTAGTAAGCGTCTGTCTGCATCAGACTTGCTAATTGGCCAAATTAAGTCACATGAGCCAAGCCCAGAGTCCACAGGGGAGAGTAGTACATAAGGGGGGGAATACCAGAAGGTGGGGTTCATCTGGGACCACCAGAGGAACACCTTACTACACCAGACAAGTGGGACACAAAAGTAGGGTGAGAACAACAGATCTTGGGGCAGGGTTTCTGCTTCATTTTTTCCCTGTACTGCCTTTTACAATGAACATGCTCCCCAGAGGAAGAGGAGCCTAAAGCCAGTGCATATTACATTACGGAGTGCGGGGACAAGGCTTTCTAGCCTCACAGACAGTTGTCATTTTTGGACACAAAGGACAGCATCAATTGATTCACAATCTGAATTTGTTTTCACCTCATTTGAAGAGACCCGAGATAAATAAACCATTCAGGATGCTGAATAGGTTAATGGAAAGTTTTCTTGAAAATAATGTTATAGATTTCCAAGGGACTTCAAGATGTCCTACATCAGATGTAAACTGTTAATGTTAATAAAATAAAGTAGAACAAAAAAAACCCCTGTGTCTTTAGCAAGTTTGTCACTCAGTAAAACCTGATCGGAGAAATAAATAAGTTAATACCAGGCTGTTGAGACATCATTTAAAAAGATGAGCAGGTCAATAATTTTCTGAGGTACCAGGTGAGGAACTTGAAAAAACTACCCAGATATCCTTCCTTTGCTCAGGAAAACAATAGAACCACCTAGAAATTTCAGGCCAGTGAGTAGAATCCTACTTCTATTCCCAAATGACACAAGTTATTTATTTCTCTACTGCTTTAATTCCTCAGTTTTACGTTTCAATGATTGAGGAAAAAATTTTTAAGCCTAAATTCTAATTTTAAAAGCAAGTTTTGGCCCAATTCCTCACCTAAAACCAATCAAAGTTAATCATACTGTGGCAAATAATTTAATTATAATTATATAATTATAATTCAGTTCAGTTCCTGTCACACAGGTACATTTTTACACTGCTAGAAGCATCATTTTAGCAATGAACTACTAATATGTACATCTATCTGTATTGTGTACCTATGAGTATGAACTTGCATTTACTCTGTTCTGAAGTGTAACTGAAGTTATATGAGGTAATGTGAGGCAAAGCTGTAACCCAACGCACAGGTTCTAAACCTGTGTTTAGAACTCACTTGTCCCAGTAAAACCACACAGAGATAAACATGCACACCCATCAAAATATGGAGCAGTTGAATTTAATTCTGCTACCCTCAGTCAGTAAATTAGAAAGAATTCATTGGTGATGTCGTTATGTCACACTTGGGACAAAATACATTAGAGTGATCAGACAAAATGTGGCAGCCAGAATTCCAGGGCTGAGCAGAGATGTGATGGTGTTTTTAGAAAGCATTCCCAGATTAGAGTGGAGAAACTCTTGAGTCATTTTCAACCACTAACTCTTCTAATGAAAGAGCCCATTGCCAGCAAGTTCATAGAAGACCATAATTCACCAAGAGTTCCCTTAAGAAACTGAGTTATCCATGGTGATTTAAGACTCTCAAAATACAAAAGAAATGTACAATTTTGTAAGAGCCTTGGACTCTGTAATTCCAGAAATGGAGACAGGTCTAAGTTCACATTGCTAATTTTCTAGAGTTCAAGGGAGAGAGGCCAAATCTACACACAGAATGAAGGAATTTGTAAGGGTTCTGTAGTGTTCACACATGTACCTAGGCACAGCATTTTGGAAAGAGCTAAATCTATTGGACAGATTTCATTCATACCTGGTAGAAAATGTGATGACCCCTATCCCACCAGAGCAATCTACAATTTACCAAGTGCTTCCGGGTACACGATCTCATCTGATCCACATGTCTATGCTTGAAAGTGGGTATTAGAGCCCCCATTTTGAGGTGAAGAACACAGGATGGGAGAATTGTAATCTACTTACCCAAGGTCACACCCCTACTGAGTGGCAGTGCTGCAACTTGATCCTAAGTCACCCAGACAGACTTGATCCAAGATGGTGCTCTTTACATCAGGCAAAGCCTCACCCTCCCACTTCCTCTGTCTCCCTTTGGTTCTTAAAAGTGTTCTCAAAAGATAATCTCAGCTGCTGAAAAACTCTTGATCTCATGTTTAGTCAACTCTCCTATCCATGGAGTAGGGGAAAGTATTTTTGAAAAGATGAAATCTCTTAAAGTGAGAGTTTTATAAGGCAGTACTTCCCTGAGGATGTTCTATAGAAATTTTGAGACAAGTCAAATTAAAGTGGCTATTCCATTCTCTTAGAGCTCTAAGATTCAGAGTCCCTGACCTCTTTGAGTCAAGGTTTTCTCATTGATACAGGCCTCAACTAGAAGATATCTCAAGCCTTTTCTGAGCCTATGATTCTATGATAATAGCTATAGCCCCTAAATCTTCTTTGAATTATGATAGCTAGAACCCACCTCCTCTATCCCAGCCAGAAATAACTGCTTGTTAACAAGATATTTTCCTTCTTAGGAAAAGCTATCAAGAAGGGGGCTTCACAAAAGGAAAGAGAGTTAACATTTGTAACTGTCCACCCTGATAGTTGCCTCATACATGATGTTTCACTCAATGTAACCCTCACAACCATCCTATTATTCTCATATTAGAGAGGAGGAAAAGCAGGTGCAGAGAAACTTAGTTTGTACAAGGTCACAAAAGCTATTATCAGCAGAGCTAGCATTCAAACTATTTGCTTTCAAAGCCTCTGTTCTCTTTCCACGGACCTATTTTGGCAATAGACAAGCTAAAGATCAGGAGTACAGATAAAACGAAACGTTAGCCCCTAAGTAATAGAAAAAGTACTGGAGAAAGGTGAATTCCTCAGATAATGAGCAGTCACAGGATTGAAAGAGTGTACATATTATGATGCTATGTTCCCAAAGTGTCCAATGGAAATGCTGTGACAGGGGAAAAAGCACTGACCTGGGAGTCAAGAGACCAGGGTTCTGGTCCTGATTCTTTTCATGTTCAAGGAAAATACATTTTTAAACGCCATGCCCTAAGTAAGTAGTAATTCTGACCACAGGCTTGAAAATAATGACAACAATAGCAGTTAACATTCTTGCGGTACTTAAATCGTGCCAATCACTATACCTGGCATTGCCTCACTTTCATCCTTACGATAACCCTAAAAGGTGAATATATGATTATCCCCACTTTACAGATGAGAAAACCAAAGCACATAAAAGTGATGTAGTCTCCTCAAGGCTGTACAGTAAGTGTAGAGCCGTGATGCAAACGAAGGAACCTGATTCCAGTGCCCAAGTGCTTAGCCTCCATGCTTTGAGTACAAGGCCCCTATATATGTGGCTAAAAATCACTTAGAAATGCAAATCCAAAAAGCAGATTAGGGGAGAAAGACTTCATTGAAACACCAGATGCCCCACCAAGAGAGTGTCTTACATAGTGTCATTATTATGCTTCAAGAACTGGCTCTGCCAGAGGTTACACTTGAGTATCTGAACATTTTGGTCAGAACACCTGGTATGATCACATAAAACTGCATCTAACAGAAAGCCAACAACTGTGGCTTAACTGAATCAAGGTCTATTTACCTCACATAACAAGCAGTCCTGGGCTGCACAGCTGCCACACTGACTTGGGGACCAGTCCAAGGGCTCCTCTTGCCTTTCCAGGCTGCCACCCTTAAGAGTGCTGCTGTCATCCTCTTGCTTGAAAGATGGATGCTGCATTTCCCTACCCCAGCAGATACGGAGTAACTAGCCACATGTGGCTATTTCAATTTAAATTAAAATAAATCAAAAATTCAGTTCCTCAGTTACGCTAGCTACATTTCACGTGTTCAATAGTCACATGAGGCTAACGGCTACTATATTGGCCAGTGCTGACGTAGCACATTTCCATCATCTGCGGACATTTTATTACACAGCATTGCTCTAGACATCACATCTGCAAACTTGGCAGGAAGATGGGAAAGGGGGGGGGCGGAAATTAATGCCAAATGAGACTATGCCCTTTTAACAAGAAAGCAATAGCTTTCATAGAGTCCTCAGTCCATAGGATCTTGCTTTCATTTCATTGGTCAGAATTACACCACTCCAAGATCTAAAGGAGTTTTGTTAAGTGGGTCTATTGCTGCCCTGAACTAAAATGGGAGCTGTGGGTAAGGAAGAGGAAAGAATGTATAATTAGCTAAGCAAGTAGCTATCTTTGCTAGCCTCATCATCACGTGTGAGCTGCACTTAGGCCAGGTTTATCGAAACAGAATGGAAAGGCTAGGCAGTAAACATCTGTCGTTGCACAGATGTGGGACCCTGTGCAGGCAAAGGCAGTAAGACAGTGATGACTGCCACCTGGAAGTTCCTCTCAGGCATGAATGAACATTGAAGCAGGAAAAACAATGTGTCTAGAATTGTCCAGAAAGAACCCTGCCTCTTAAGCCCTTAGGCCTTCACCAGTTGGAATTTCCGGATGACAGACTGCATTGGGCAAAGGGTACGGTCACGCTGGAGGAGAAAGTTGGCCTGCTGTCTGCCCCACAGACCTAGCTAATGTGGGCAATGGCCAGCTTCTCTGAGGTGGCCACCTGGCCTGACATGGCCTCTGACGTGCACCTCCTCACAGGCTTTCTTAAGGAGATGAGCATTTTCACTGGGCTCAGACTGCACATGACCTGGGAGGGTGTGCATAATGGATACGATAGCAAGAAGGATGGCTGCAGATAGCTTTCAGGCCCCCAGCTGGCAAAGCCCTAAACTCCTGCGGTAATGAATTCAAATTGTGGTGGCATATAAATGGGGGGTAACAACATCTGGTTGTTATATTGGAGTGTCTCGAGATAATAGTGAGCAAGAGGTGAGAGCTGGGGTTAGGAGAATGGAGGTAAACTTTGCTTCAACATTTTGTCTCTGGCCAGTCTATAGGAAAACAAAAAATAATTGTATATAAATATGTAAAGACAAAAGGCAATGAGCTTACATCTTTCACTTATTGTCACCAGCCCTTTGTCTAACTCCAGTTTTGGACAAATGCTTGCTTTTTCTTGTTGATAGAACAAAAGGATGACTTCGTTTGAGATGCACCAGGAGACAAGGAAAATGATTTGTTTGACCCTAAGTAATTTTTCATGAGGAAAAGCAATGATGACACTTAGTTATTTCATCTCTAACAGATGCAAACCCATCCCCAAAAAGACATCTGGAGGCTGAAACACTGAACTGATACGTTGCATCAATGATCATGTTGATGGCTATTTTGAAATAAGGAGATGGCAAAAAGAAGTCTGAAAACGAATTTGGAAATAAAATCTATTGCTATCTAGGTCTTTTAGTAAATAAACATCCAGCCCTGAAACTATGATTCAGTGTGAGATGAAGGGTGGGGAGAGGAAAAGGAAGGAATTCTGCCAAATATGTGCTGCAAGCCTATGAAACTTGGAGAACGTGAAACCCTTAGCTACTCTTGAAGAGAGAGGAGCCCCGTTGCTATTGTTTAGATCCATGGCCAGGATTATATTTGCTGAAAAGGTTGAGATTGATCCATTCATCCAGATGTATTAGTTTCCTGAGTCTGTCATAACAAACGCCACATCCTAGATGGCTTCAACAACAGAAATGTATTGTCTCACAGTCTTGGAGGCTAGAAGTCCAAAACCAAGGTGTCAGCAGAGTTAGTTCTTTCTGAAGGCTGTGAGGGAGAATCTGTTCCATGCATCTCTCCTGGCTTCTGATGGTTTGCCAGAAATCTTTGGTGTTCCTTGGTTTGTGTCAGCATAAGTCCAATCTTCACATGGCACTCTCCCTACGTCTTTGTGTCCAAACTTCCCCTTTTTATAAGACGTAGTTATATTGGATTAGGGGCCACCCTCAGGGCCTCATCTTAACTTGATCAAATGCAAAGACCCTAATTCCAAATAAGATCACATTCATCGGCACTGGGGGTTAGGATTTCAGCATTTTTTGAGGGGATGCAATTCAATCCATAACACCAGGTAGCCCTAGTCAAAGAATTACTTCACTTTTCCACTTTGTCATTGTAGACAAGGCTATGTAAAAATTAACTTGATGGCATCACTTTTGTTCCTTAGGAATTACTGACATAGAAAAACAGCCCCTCTCGTTTTCTGGATGTTTTCAAGCTATAGTCCTTTTCTTTATAAAGCTCAAAACATATTGTTCCAATCTAGGACTCAGTATTAGATATTTCCAGTAGTTTTCTCTACCTTCTCACCTTTCAACCCACGTAAGAAAGTCAAGACCTTGAATTTGGAACCTACTTCTGTTTTAAAGTTTAGTGCCTTCCTTAATCTAATTCAAAAATTAGAAAGTTTGGATATTTGATACAATTTAACCAGCCTTTGCAGATAAATTTCTCTGTGTCAGGCATCGTGCTGGAGATTTGAGGACAAATTCCATGATTCTGCTACCTGGTTGCTGCTGAAGGGAGAGTCCAGAATGGCTGGTCCCTCCTCACCTAAGCATTCTCAGCTCTCACAAGGGGAAAGAATAGAGGGCAAGGTGGGGATCTCTGCTTTTAAACAAGTTGCTGCATTTTTAGGGAAGCAATAAAAAAATTAAGTGAATTTATTTAGAGGGCCCAGAAATTCCATAAGCCCAAGCCCAAATCCACATTAATGTTCTTTTCCTTGTCCTGCTACTTAAGGTCTGTTCCCAAGGGTTCCAGAACACAGAATAGAACTGACGTTCCTTTGCTATACCCTCTTCTTTTCCCACTCTTCCCACCCCCAAAATAAATGAAGAGATAAGAGAAAAATACTCAAAATCACTTCCTGTAAAAAAAAAAAAATCCAATGGGCTTCCCTGGTGGCGCAGTGGTTGAGAATCCACCTGCCGACGTAGGGAACATGGGTTCGTGCCCTGGTCCGGGAGGATCCCACATGCCACGGAGCGGCTGGGCCCGTGAGCCATGGCTGCTGAGCCTGCACGTCCGGAGCCTGTGCCCCGCAACGGGAGAGACCACAACAGTGAGAGGCCCGCGTAATAAAAAAAAAAAAAAAAAAAAAAAAAAAATCCAAGAGATCATGGATCAAGTGAGTGTGTTAGGGGTGGTTTTAACCTTTTTTTTTTTAATAACCTCCCAGAAAACAGCACTTACAGACTCTGTTGAACACTATTAAGTCACCCTTCATTATTCTCTTTTCAAAGCTAAATAATCTCAGTTACTTTAACCTTTTCTCCCTGGCCCTATTTTATAACCATCTGATTATCTGTGTTGCTCTCCTGGACCCTGTCTGAGTTCTTTTCAATTTTACAGTCAAAAACTGGATGCTATAATCAACTCAGTGCTGAACCCATGTGAAGGATGCTGCAAAGAGTAAAAACACTGTTGTAGCCTAAGACGTGTGGGCAGGGAAAGGGAGGGGCAGTGGATGTGGGAAAAGTACAGGATTGTAAATGATTAAAAATAAAATGCATGCTATAAGTGCCAAAGAGCACTGGTGCTAACTGGACAGGCTTTCCCCCCAGAAACATCAGCATGTGATATAAGGCACAGGAAATGCTGAGGCTGACAATTTCTCTGTTAGGAACGGCCTCGTGTCAGCAGTGTTTGGGAAGCTTACCGGGAGGATGTCAGTGGCATGACAAGTTAGCTCACAGGCCTCTACTTACAATATAATCACGTTCACTTTGCGACAGCGATCGGGCCATTCATTTCATGTGGAGATTTGTCCGTCTTGTCAAGGGCTCTCCAACAAGCCACTTAGAAACTAGTAGCAGTGAGGACATGGCAGCACCAATGCTGTCCTGCTGCAAACTCCTTTGGCCCCGAGCCTCTATCACAGCCCTAAATTATGTTTAACTTGACCAAAGTTCTGTACAGCCTTCTATGTGCTGCTTTAGGAAGCTCACTGCTTCCCAGGCTCACCTTTCCTTGTGCACCCAAGCCTCACGAAGACCTTTTTCCCTTTACAGCCAATAGGATAAACCAAGTGTGCTCCTTACTACTTACCATCTTCACTGCTCCTGGTGTATCTCCTTCCTCATCTATTTCCCAAGATCACCAATCATATTCTAATTTCCTCCCAACCTCAATACAGAAGATTCCATGGTAAGAATGTCACCCTCCAGTCTACCCTTTATTTATGTTGCCCCTAATTTTTTTTTTCTTTTTTTTCTTTTGCGGTACGCGGGCCTCTCACTGTTGTGGCCTCTCCCGCCGCGGAGCACAGGCTCCGGACGCGCAGGCTCAGTGGCCATGGCTCACGGGCCCAGCCGCTCCGCGGCATGCGGGATCCTCCCAGACCGGGGCACGAAACCGCGTCCCCGGCATCGGCAGGCGGACTCTCAACCACTGCGCCACCAGGGAAGCCCAATGTTGCCCCTAATTTATTCGTCATATTTCTTCTTTCCCTCCCACCCTCCTCCCCACACTCCCCACCCATTTTACACACACACACATACACACATATCTCCCCCTTCATAAAAACATTTAGTTCCTGAGTTGAGTCCCAGATAAACAAAATTGACCTTTATTTTGCAATGCATTCAAATCTCATCCTTTGAGCATCCAGGACTTATTTGTCATTGTAATCTAGACCAGGGGATAGATTATCCAAGTACCTGCACACTCCTCCCTTCAGGCTCTCAAATTCACAGGCCTCAGTGAATGGAAGGGACATGTAATCTTGGGTAATAACAGAAAATTTCATGGAAAACCCCAGGCATTACAGGGAGTGCAAACTAAAAGTAATCAACTAGAGCAACAAACACAGTATTTACTGGGAGAACAAAGGTTATGGGAGAACCTCTACTTATTTTTCATGATACAAACAATTCTATTGACTCTTTAACTTCCCATCCCAAGACCTTCCTGTATCATTCGGTATTTGATGAAGATGAAATGCAACAGGGTCACATGTCATGTCATTCATGATAACTTAGCATTATGGTTGGTTGGGAAATAACACCAGGCATATGAGGCTCACAAATTTGCTTGCTGTAAATTCCCAGCACCTGTTTATGATGCATCTTTACTGAGAAAATAACCCCAATAACATTACAGAGTGTGGCTCATAAATGCTATTAACCATTTCTGGTGCACATTACAAATTTAAAAGGTTTTTAACTTTACAAACAATCCATAGGTTTATGAATTAAAAGCCACTGAAATAAATCATCCTTGGTAATGAAAAAGAAAAAAGGGCATGATATAATTCCTATTTGTCAAGGTATAATGATGTCATCGTCCATTTATCCTCTGCACTTAAAGGTTGAAGCTATTCAGCAAAGCTCTCCTCAGCCAAATACATCTGGTACCTTAATGGAGGCCACAGCACAGGTTTCTGATTAGTTCACACATCACTCACCAATTAGAACGAAGGCAAAACTTGTTTTTTCCTATCCTGAGCAATTCATTTGAACAATAACCTTTAATGTAATGAATAATAGCAAGATCTTAAAAAATGTAATCACCTTTACATGATCTCTCTGAGTAGTTTATAAACAGATTTGCTTCTGGAGGCGCTATTTGTATCCCAAACACTGTTTTGATTTAGTGGTTCTTTTAAGCAATAATTCAGTTAATCATTAAAAAGACAGAATATGGGGTAAGGGGCTGTTGGTCAAGTTCTACCTTAAAGACGTGTACCTATTTACAGGTCTGCCATGAACTGTTGGACAGGTTGTTCCCTGCTCAAGAGGGCCAAATTGAGGCCCAGTGTGGACTGAAATACAGCCTTCAATCCAGAGAACAATCCTCATGCCCTGACATTGGCTGCATTTACCAGGGGAATGGGGCACATGTTGTCACACAGACTATTGGCATCCTTTGTACTTAGGGAGTATTGGATATAGGATAATCTTAGAAAGAGCTGTCTTAATTCTGCCTTTATGGCTGCCCACATGCTGGGGAGTACCAGGCAACACCAATTCCTCACCCAAGATTCAGTGCTGGTTGAGTGTAAATTGAACGTGCCAAAGAGCTCAGTGAAAGGCCTGGTGGCCTCCTTTAAGTTCTATCCAGTGATAGAGAACATCATCTCTCAGCACTCCCCTGGGAGATTCGTTCTGGTTAGGAAAATGGTTTGAGAAGATCTTGGGATAAAAGTAAAGTCTAAGAACATGAAGCTTCAGAGAAAGGGGGTGTTACTCTAGATGTTAGAAGGGATAAATAGAGAGTGGGCTGTAAGAGGGAGAAGGCGAGGCTTCAAAAGGAAAAGGGGGAAAGATCAGAGAAGAGAGTAAGGAGTATTATGGCCCATGCTTCCTGTGGTGAAACCTCACCCCCTCCTATAAACACCCTCCAATCATCAGTGAAGTCTACAAAAATCACAAGATTCTTGGTATAATTGGTTGCTTGCAAAAAAAATTAAAATAGTTAAGTGATTCAATTCTACTTCCAAGTCAAAACAGACATATCAAGTGAGGTTGCAGGTGCCAGAAAAATCCCAGGTGTGTGACTTCGATTTCTCCCAGCCGTGAAATCTGGGGCCTGAAGACAATCTCTCTCAGAACAAGCGGAGCTCCCCCACCCCAGAGTTCACATTACACTCTCTTTTACCGAGTGATAAAGAAAGATGTTCGTAATGTAAAAATAAGCACTTCAATGTTATATGTACATCATCTCATTTAATCTTCGGAGCATTTTTTACTGGGCAGATGGAATTATCCATCCCATTTTCCAGCGGAAGAAACTGAGACTTGGACGCAGTTATCTAATCTGCCCAAAGTGACAAAGCCCATGAGAAATGGTGCTGGAATTGGTATCCAGCACTTTCAGAATCCAGAGGCTCTATTCTTTTTTTTTTTAATTGGGGTACAGTTGTTTTACAGTGTTGTGTTAGTTTCTACTGTACAGTGAAGTGGAGTTCCCGGTGCTATACAGCAGGTTCTCATTAGTTATCTATTTTATACATATTAGTGTATATACGTCAATCCCAATCTTCCAATTCTTCCCAACCCGCCCCCCTTTTGCCCCTTGGTGTCTATATGTTTGTTCTCTACATCTGTGTGTCTACTTCTGCCTTGCAAACCGGTTCATCTGTACCATTTTTCTAGATTCCACATATATGCGTTAATATATATTTGTTTTTCTCTTTCTGACTTACTTCACTCTGTATGACTCTGTATTCTTTTTCTTTAAATGGTGGTAAAATCCACATAACATAAAATTCACCATTTTAACCATTTTAAAGTGTACAATTCAGTGGCATTTAGTACATTCACAATGTTATCACTGTCTAGATCGAGAACATTTTCATCAACCCAAAAGGAAACCCTTTATGCTTTAAGCAGCCACTCCCCACTCTCCTCCCCACTCCCCACTCTCCTCCCCACACCCCTCCCTCCAACCACCCAGAAACCACTAATTTGCTTTCTGTCTCTCTGGCTTTGCTGAGGCCCTGTTCTTATCCATTGGTCTATACTGTACCCAGCACCCTGGTGAAACATGGAAGAGGCCTTAGGGTGCTCACAGCAGCCCCCAATTGAATCATGGGGATTAAGAGCCAGAGCTGGACAACAAAAAACAGTGGGCTATTGAGAGGGTAAGAGGCTCTTCTAGTAGCTTTACTTGTAAAGCTACATTTTCAGTGCCTGGGTCTCTGAGCAAGATACAGATTAATTTAAAGATGTGAGGGGAGTTGAAACTTGAAAGCTTAAGTTATAGAAAAAGATGAAAAGATTCCAGTGGATCCAGCTTAGTAAACCATGGGGGTGGAGAAATGGAAATAATCATTAAGTGAACAGGAATACATACGGAAAGGCTTTTGAGAGAGAGTCCCTCCAGGTTATGGGCAATGATTCAAGAAAGTGAGAGCTTTTAGCAAATGAACACAATCTTTTTTTTTTAATTTTCAAAACACTATTTTGTTCTCCCTATTGTTTGGCTGTCTTAAAAACCAGGAACCACTGCACTCCTGGCTGCAGGAGATACAGACTATAAGCTGTTATTGGGGGAGCGGGAGCAAGGGCATCAGCCACTCGGCGGCCATCCAGCTAAACAGAACAGATGAGAAGGAGCTAGAGCCAGGGGCTTGGGTGCTTCTCTATTCCCCAGGTTCATGGATGGCCTTTGGGGTGGGCAACCCCATTGGGACCACTATTCGGGGTACTCTGAGAAAGGAATTACTCTATGTAAGCTTGTGTGAAGCAGAAACAAAAATAGCTGTCATATCCCTGGCCCAGGTGAAAGCTTTCCTAAGCTTTTTTGATTCCCAAAGAGTCTAGTCCCCTTATTATTTCCCCAGGTTTTACCCTCCATTTAAAATAATCTACAGTCTTAGAACACAGGCTTTCCATTTCGCTGGAAGAATACTACTCTCTTATGCCCACATCACAGACAAATCTCTGGGTCCCACTTTTCTTTGATCCCTTTGTCTGTGGCTACCTGTACCCACCTGCTGCAAATCAGCCTAAGCAAGCAGTTTTCACCTAGGAGTCGGGGAAAGGATTACCGTGCCCAATCGGTTGCAGGAAGCTGGGGGTAAAACAAGAAGAGGTGGCATCTTCTCTGTCATAATTTAGGACTTGTTCTTGCCTCCGCATAGGTGGGAGAGTGGACTGGACGCCCTCCCTCCTGTCCACTCCTGGCACATAAGCCCCTCCTGGCACTTAGGCAGTTCCTAGCAGTGAAGACCTGAATGCCCAACCACCAAGCCTCCTCCCCCTTCATTCTGTGAGTGAACTGAGCCTTCCTCAGGATGAGCATGGTTTGGCTTTTCCCCTTTGCTCCACCAGCTCTCTGCCATAACTTGCTTCAAGGTGCAGCTCTCAGCCACTTGTAGCTTAATCTGGGCCCCGGGAATTTTTCCCTTTTCTGTATTTCTATATGTATTTTAGAGTCTGTGCCACAAAATCTAGTATTTGAATCTAATTTAGAGCTTGGTTCTCAACCCTTAATTTTAGCTCACATTCCTATGGGTAACAGTGGCTCCTCACGGGGAACTGCTCTCGAGGTCAGAAGATCTAGGCTGAAGTCCTGCCTCTGCCCATTACTCTGTGACCTTGGATAAATCCTGTAACTTCTCTTTGAAGAATAGGGATAATAACACTTGCTCACTCACTTACAACTATAAGCATCCAATGAGATCATGGCGTGTGAAAATACATTGTAAAGCACACATGAATGATATATTTTTTAAATTTCACGAATCCAGGTCTTGTGTCTTCCAATTAAGTTGTGATTTCCTTACCAATCATCATCATTATCATCAACTTAAAAAAAATAAAACAATGATATCTCCTTCTAAACTAATTTTTAGGCCGAAGTATTTATTTCCCTTCTCCTCTTAATGTAAATAAACATTTAAATGCTAACTTAAGCATGCCAAATAATTCAGTGTAGGCAATTCTTTTTAGGTTTCTGTGTCTTATTAACCTTATGCTAAGAACAAAATTCTGTCTTATCTACAATACTATATGCAGAAGAAAATACACTCAATATGGAATTTGTGAATTTACAGAGGCATTGAGATGAGTGTATCCATTATGGGGTTAAAGCAGGTTCAAGGCTGCAAAACAACTAAGAGTGAAAAGAATATTACAAAAAAGATATTTATATTGCTGAAGAGAGCAAACTTTTTGAGCCTTCTGGAAGTGCCTTTTTACATACAATTTATATGCTAATTGTAAATCATTTGACTATATTAGATAAAGCAGGTTCCCTAAGGACCTAGTGCTGGTACAATTTGTCCTTGAAAAAAACAGAGAGTTACATGTTATAAAAGCCCAAGTCTCTGCAATGGCCTCAAGAGCCTACCTAGTCTGCCCCCAGTGCTTTACAATTTTCTTCCTTGTTCCATCAGCTCTGGCCACATTGCCTTCCTTGCTGTTCCTTGACTAGACCCACCTGGGGGCCTTGGCACTGGCTGTTCTCTTCACTTGGAGTGGTCTATTCCAGGACTCCCATGGCTAACTGCTTCCCTTTCTTCAAGTCTTTGCCCAGACATCCCCTCCTCAGACAAGTTCCTCTGACCACACTACAGTAGTTGAATTTGCAGTCCTCCATTTTGTACACTGTTATTCTGCTGTTTTTTTCCATTGCACTTATCACCTTTTAACATAATAGATAACATACTTCCTTCTTGAATGTATTGCCTCTCTCTCCCTGGTAGAATGTAAGCTCCACAGGCAGGGATTTTTGTACTGTTTATTACTGTACCCCAAGCACCTAGAACAGTACCTGGGATGTAGACACTCAATACCTTGTTTTGAATGAAAGAATGCTAAAGCTGCTTGGTATTTGTAATGTGGAATTTGACTTCAGAGATCTACCTGGAAAGAGAGACTTCCAGGGAGACTGCAGAAATCTTCTGGTGAGAAAATGAAAACTAGTAGAACAGAAAAACAATGGAGCAGAGAAAATGAAAAACAGAAATGAGGAAGAGGAGATGGAAGTGGAATGAGGAAGGAGGGGCGATCCCATGGGTCCCCTTTTCCCTCATGGAACTAAAGACTTTTCCACACAATACATAGGTTGGTTTTAATTTTTTGTTTGTTTTGCTCTCTTTTAGGCTGGTCAGCAAGGAATTGAGAGTAGAGCTGAGACAATCTAAAGACTTCTGGGTGGCTTGTGGATTCCTGGAGTTCAGGGCAATTTGAGCACCAGCCCAAAAGGGACTCAGCAATAAGAGAGCTGAAGAGGAATAAATTTCTTCACCATCCCCATTCCAGAGGAGAAGGATGGGAGGGAGGAGGAACTGGCCATCTCTTTAAATGAGCCACAGAGTTCATGGTAAATGTCTTTTATTTGATCAGACTTCTCAGTATGAACTGGATCTCATAGGGCTTACAAAAAGAGAGAGAGAGAGAGAGAGAGAGGGAGGGAGAGAGAGAGAGAGAGAGAGAGAGAGAGAGAGAGAGAGAGAGAGTGTGTGTGTGTGTGTGTGTGTGTGTGTGTGTGTGTGTGTGTGTGTGTGTCTAAATGACATTCCCTTTTATAGTTCATTCTAAACAGAATTGGATATTCATCCAAGTCTTTATCTGGACACTCATGGCCTTACTGAGTAAGCCGGGAGGTGATGCTTTTTAACAATCTATAATTCAGAATGCCCATGCCAACTTAGTGACATTGAGCCTTTAATTTGATACTTTGATCTAAAATATAAGCGTGACCTTGGAGGAAAATGAAGGAATTAGGTTCCCTCACTCCAGATTGTATAGGACTCCTTCTTGGTCGCAAGGACATATGTTAACTTCTTATTTTTCTCTAGAACCCTAATCCCAAAGTGTTCTAACAAAATTCCCAGATTCAGGAAGGAAGGAAGGAAGGAAGGAGGAAGAGCGAGGTGGGAGAAATATCACTGATTTTCTTCCCCTGAAATATCATCCTCCCTTTGTCAGTTTCCCCTGTGGGTATGAAGTCACCTATGAAGCTACCTGGCCTCTGCCACACCTGAGAGCAGAAGCTGCTTCAAAAAGGAAAAACACACTTAATGGAATCGGGTAGGAAGAATGTATATCAGCTGTACTTCTCAACTGAAAACTTAGCAAGATTCAGACTCGGCCTCCACTAGTTACTTAACAACTACCCTCAGGTCAAGAACAATCCCAAATGGTTGAGACATGAGCCTAATATTTTCTTTCATAAAACACAGCACAAGACATGTTGGTTCCCTATTTCTTTCTGTTCCCCAGTCTCATGCACTCCCCATAAAGCAAGCTTAATTGTGTTACACAATATGGAAGCAGGTTTTCAAAATGAAATGGGGTTTCTATTGATTGCCAGCCGATGAAATTCTCATTACACACAATGGGTCTGTAAGATGTTTCTTATGCCACTGCTCTGGGTGACATCCCGGGCACCTACGTTTTTTCAAGAGATGGCCACACATAGTAATATAGTGGTTGAGAGTTTTATCTTTTCCCATTAGGCAGGAGTCATGTCAACAGGCTCTCCTTTGAAAGAGAACATGACAAGCTATATGACAGTCTGTCCTGTACTGTTATGAGCTCCCAGTCACAGGGACTAGAGTTTCTTTAAGCACAGACCTCCCTACAGATTAGAACATATATCTTAAGCGCCAGTGTTAAAGTTAATGCAAAAGTTCAGAGGTGCAAAATAATTTAAATGTGCCCAAGTAGTAGCAATAACATCTCTAAAATCTCGGCAGTGAATTATGGATATGTAGAATATTAAAAATGCAAAGCTAACTCAATTTGCATTTGCAATGCCCCCTAGCTGTTACTGGGAAGGAGGAAATTGCTTTCTGCTGAATTCAAGGGCACACTACTTAGTGCTGTATTTAAGTCAAGGAGGAAAATCACTCATTTTTATTCTACCACTTAACTTGTGCTTATGTAATCTGTCTGGCACTGGAGTCAGTTGTCTGATATTAGTTTCAATCACAGAAAGAGAATATATAACTCAATCATTACACCTTTATTTTCACTTGCTTGGTGATCTCCCGGAGCCTTATCACCACCAGCAAATGCCAGTCTGTCATCAGTCAGTGCTTGACTCCAGGTCCATCTCTGGCAGACAGCACCGGCCACAAGTTTATTATTTTTATTTTTGAGAAGGGGTATGAAGCGAGGGTAAGGTTACATTTCCCCAATCAGATGGGCAGATAATGCATTCCTTCACTAGGGGCTCCCCCACCCCTAACCCATCATTCCTCATCCATAGGCTATCTCGCTCCCCATCAGGGAAATCCTCAAAGGTAGGGCAGACATGCAAATTAGTAGCTAATATATTGCAAAGCAAAAGCCTGCTTTCAACTTTGTGACTTCTCCCACCTTGTTCCTCCTCCTTTCCAACTAGTCCTTCCTTCAACTGCTCCTTTTCATTTTCCCTTTTCAGTGGCATTGCCTGCTGCTGCCATTCCAACATTGGGATGGATGTACAAAGAGCAGCTCTCCAGGCAGAAGAGGCAACAGTTGACGTTTCTTAAGATGGAAGCTCAATAAGAAAAACTACATGAAGGGCTAGAGTCTGTTCAAGGGGGATAAGATTCCTCTGATTCACAAATAATGTGAGGAGCCCTGGTTACAGTGAAAATGAGAGATAACACAGTTTGGTGGCTGAGGTTGACCATAAATCCCAGTTAAGAGAACACCACTTGGTGTTGGTCCATTTCCCATTGATCTTTGTGATCGTGTTTGACAATCATATTGGTCGTAAGTTGTTTTGTTTCCCTTTCCTCCACATTTCCTTGTATTTATTGCCTCATCAGGAGTCACTGCTTTTTAAAAAAATTTATCCTGGGTAGATATGATATGACTGATAATAGTGGATCTTAAATCTCAGTTTTATAAGAACTATATAGGCCACACACGCAGGAATTCTGACTCATTAGGTCTGAGTAGAGGGTCTAAGGATCTGCATTTTTAATAGGGACCCCTCTCCCCATCAAGTGGTTAGTTCCAGACTACTCTTTATGAAATGGCCTTTTGAAAGCCACAGAAAGAGGAAGATACTGTGGTGTAGTCTAGTCTAAATGGTCTCTCCACTCTCATCCCTTTCCTCCTCCTCCTCATTCTTCTCCTTCTCCCATCCCCCTTCTTCTGCTTCTTCTCCCTCTCTCTCTCTCTCTCTCTCTCTCTCTCTCTCTCTCTCTCACACACACACACACACACACACACACACACACACCTGCTTTAGTCCATGTGATGAACGGGTCAAGGTTGTCTCTTTGTTGCTGCCTAATGAAATCAACAATCTTTCTGGAAGATTGATATAATAGGCTAAAAATGAAACAGCAGAAATTATTCCCAAACATCAAAGATGAGGCCCAGGGGATCCCCAGAGGGCGGCATATGAGAAACTGAATTGGAAATTGAGTTCCGCTTCCTAAAACCAATTCCCCTATTTTTCTAACAAATGAAGCATCCCTGGATTTTGTGGTTTGGGATTTGGTGATTCTAAATAGAGCACTCAGAAAGATGAATAATTGTAATGGGGGGGTAGGTAGAGAGGGTTATTCAAAAGACATGGGATTTCCTTATAATGCACATGAGCTGCAAACCAGGTGAGACAAGCTAATTAGGAGTATCTTAGACAACAGAAAGCCCATTTGGTCCTTGGAATCTCAATCTCAGTCTCTAGTCAGATAATATTTTACAATCAGAAGTCAGGCTATTGTTTTGAAAAATACATCAGATAGAAATGAGAGCAGACAAATGAGAGATTTATAATCCCCATGGTACATGGCTCATAAATTGGCTGCCCTTTTTATCTCTGCAGCAGGAGAAATGGGGAAATCCTGAAAACCCCAGAAGGAACAGGCAGGATGTCTAAGTTAAGAACGCAAGGGGGAAAGGACTCCCTATTAAAACAAAATACTGCGCCCCTTTGCCCTGCATGTATCATAACTTACCTGTTTTATTCCATTCTAGCCGGGCTCTGCTAGGTGATTTATTAGTTGGTCTGAATTTAGCACAAAAGGAAGGACAACTAGAAAGGGGCTCCCCACAGCGTATTTCATGAATCTCACTTTCCTCTTGAAATTCACACATTGTGATTCCCACTGTTATTCACCATCTTGTCCCAGATACAAGCAGCTTCCATTATAATTACATGAACCAAGTATGGACCAAAGCTCCTTATCATTGATTTTAACACAACTAAAACCAAATAAAAGCTGTCCCTCCTTACCACAATTTATGAAAATAATAAGGGACTGCATCAGTTCAAAACTACAGAGCCCCTTGGGCACACCTGCTCTGTTCCTTTTTCCAGGTTTAATGTGTCTCTTCTAAAGCTGGAGGCCAGCGACAACAAACAATCTAATTCTTCAGGTGAGAAATTATCAAATTATCCTTTCCTTACAGGAAGGGCTCTGTCCCCATGGGTCTAACAACATACCAAAACCATAACAATACAACATCACAGTGTCCGTACAATGGGAATTATATATACATACAGTAACAGGAAAGTCATGCCATCTCAAAGGAAAAGAAGAGGTTTAGATCCATGATATATGTTGGGATGATAAATCAGAATACTGCTAAAGATAGGGCAGCATAATATGGAAGCTGGCCCAAGGGGAAACCCTTACAATATAGATAACACTGGGTTAAAGCTACAGAAAAATGAAAAGGGAAAAACCAAACTGTTTAAACATTAAACATTTGTTTAAATATTAAAGTAAAGTTAGCCTGACAGCAAAATCGATATTAAATCAGGCCTGGAAACTGTTTTACGACCTCAAACCCTGGGCTTCCTAACTGTTAGCGTCATAAATGATGTCACTTTTCAGCATGGTCGTGGCTGCCAGCAGGCAGGTCAGAAATGCCAGCTTTCATTTAAATTGTTCGTTTGTGATATAGTTTAGAGTTTACTCCCCGGGACAAATGTCACTCTCTGGGCACCAGCCCCTGAAAGTGCTGCTGTGAGCAAAATACTTGCCCTCCTGGTTCCCTTCTGCCCCCAACAGCATGGTTTCCAGAGGGTCCTGTGAGTTCTCTTGGGTTTGAACAAAGATTTGAGGACAATAATAATGAGTTGAGACTCTTTTCCAGTCGGGGAAGGCAGAGATTTTGAGGAAACTCTTCTGGGGTGAAAGGAAAGGCAGCTGTGGAAAGCTGTACCTGCTAGAGAACATTCCATGAGCAGGTTGGGATTTGAGGCCAGCGATGTGGACACGTGGGGTTTCAGCCCGGGGGGCAGCCTCCAGATACCAACTGCACAAGGGGACTTGCTGGATACGTGGGGAGAGACTTCCTTTGTTCCCAAACTTAGCCCCATCGGAAACGGTCCTCCCCTCTCCAAATACCTCCCCACTGGCCTGTCATGTTGACTTGTTTAGTTTGAAACACGGAAGGACCTGCTAAAATGCAAACATGCTCTGGGAAGAGCAACACCAGGCCTTCCCAGGTCTGCCTTGTAGAGGTGCTGGGGTCTCTTGATGCAGGACTGTCTGCAGCGGGGGTTGCTGCCTCCAGTAAGTGGGGTGGACCTGGTTTACATTCTTCAGAAATGGTTTCAGCAGAACATAGTACAGGATTCTTCAGTTATGGCGGTCCGGTCACACCCTGGAGATGTGTCATTAAACTAAGCGGTCACCCATTAAGGTCCTGCTACAATGGAACAAAGGAAAGCTAAAGTTTGGAGTGAGCGAGTGAGTGAGTGAGTGTGTGTGTGTGTGTGTGTGTGTGTGTGTGTGCACACACGCGTGTGTGTTTGGAGGAATGGTGATAATGAGAAAATATATTAGTTTGCTAGGGTTCCATAACAAAATACCACACACTAGGTAGCTTAAACAGCAAAAAAGTATTGTCTCATAGTTCTGGAAGCTGGAAGTCAGAGATCAAGGTGTCAGCAGCCATGCTCCCCCAGAAGGCTCTAGGGAAGAATCTGTTCCAGGTCCCTCTCATAGTTTCTGGGAGTTCCTTGGCTTGTGGCAGAATAACTGCAATTCTCACATGGCGTTCTCCCTGTGTCTCTGTGTCCAAATTTCCCCTCTGTATAAGGACACTAGCCATATTGATTTAGGGGCCTACCCCACTCCAGTATGACCTCATCTTAACTAATTACATCTGCAAAAACATCTCCAAAAAAAGTCACATATTGAGGTAGTGAGGGTTAGGACTTCGACATATGAATTTGAAAGGGACACAATTCAACTTGTAACGGAGACAAACAGGGGTAGAAATCAGGAAGGATGCAGAAAATGAGAGTGATAGAGAATGGCCCTGAGCAATAAGGGAGTAATGGGTGTCCAGTAAGTAGTAAAATCAAAGACTAGAACTTTTTCAGGAAGGAGCATTGCTTGGAGCTGAATTCAACCTGGCCATTCTTAGCTCATCCTGAGACACCAGTGAATACTTGTTCTTCTCAAACAGTGTAGTCATTTATTTTGTAATTGCATTTCTACTGAAAATAGAATGACATTCATCTTTCTCTTCTTAAAATTACGAGACCTTGAGAAAGAGATTAGTGGTCAGAACTATTCAGAAAAGAAATCAATGGTCAATTTATATTCCCCTCCAGGGACAAAAGAAAGCACAATCAAAAAGCATACATGGAATCAAGAACCACACAAAATATGGCACTATGGCACCACCAAGCAGTAGCACCTCATCCACTACCTGCTCAGGAAGGGAATCGAGTCAGTGGGGGAATCTGGAACTTCAGAACAAGCACAAAGAAGAATGCAAGCTAAAGCAGTCCTCATCCACTGCAGTTGCAATTATAGAAGTTCAAAGTTATACTCAGAGATGTTCCAGATTTCTACAAATGGCATAGAGTTGTTACACTATAATTTTTTTAAATCACAAAAGTCACTTCAGCCCAAAATTCTAGAATTGAAATTTCATTTTGCAATTTTCTTCCATTTGGTTTAGAATAGGACTCTCTCTCCCCAAAATAGATTTCCCTACACCTTTGGTCCTCTATAAACATATGGACATGATCCTTCCTGTAAAAGAGATGTGTTGCAATAAATACTGGTTGTAATAAACTCCCCTGTTTTCTGTCTGCCCCAGTTCTGTCAAGTTTGTGTTCACAAAGGGAGGCAGACAAGGAAATTATCCAAGGCGGCACAATTTCTAATTAGAACAGCATAAACAAAACACAGCCTTGGTTTTGCAGGTAGAAAACAATGTCTTTGATTCATGTCCTGCCTAACCATTCCCCTGGAGAGAATGTGCTGTTTTGATTTTCTCATCTATAATAGGAAGGCCTGGTGTTTTGCTTTGGGGGTAGGGGTAAGGGGAGTGTTGCACAGGGGTTCTGAAAAGGGATAGCCTCCAGAGGCTTGTAAAAAGATTAAAGTTTGGGTTCTTTTAAAGTATATGCTCCCCGACAGCTTCTAATACAACAAGGAAAGGCTGTTATTTAACAAAAGATTATTTGCATTCAGACTCACAAAAGCTAGAGTGCTTATAGCCAGTTCTAGGAGTAGACTGTGACGGTGACTTTTTATGTCACATCACAGGCAAACTCTAGCAGATGACTCCTATAAAAGATTTAGTGTCTGCTCTGTGGAAATGTTTCTTTTATGTGGGCATGGGGTTTAATCACTTTTGTCAACATTTAATAGATTCTATTTTTATTTACATAGAGGTTGAAGCTAATAAGAAAATTTATTTAATCTAGAGTTCTAATATATCAGGCTTTGCCTTTGAGGAGATCCAGTGTCCTTTCCTATCCAGGTGTATAAATTTACCTTATTATCTTACCTGACTTTAGTGTAAGAACACCAAATTTCTATTTATTAGCTGGATTACTTTTAGTTTTAAGTAACTGAAAACCCAACCAAATTTGTTCAAAGAACAAAGACGGTGCATTGGCCTGGGTAAATGGAAAGCCCAGAGAGGTAGAGTAGCTTCAGGTGTAGTTTCCTTCAGGTATGGATTCTTACTAAATTAAAGCATTCCAGGTGAGCCTGAAGCACCTAGGACAGAAGCATCACCCTGGAGTGTGTGATCACGGGAACAGTTTGGAAATGGAAACAGTTGCCTAGACAATTGCCAAAGGTCCTCCTCTTTTTAGCTGGAGCAGCAGAGCACTTCCTGAAAGTAGCAGCTGGTTCCAATGAATCAACACAGAGCAACTGCAGCTAGTTTCTGTCGCCTTACCAAAACCCTGACGAATCTTTGTATCATTCAAGAACGTTTATTTTCAGCAATGTAGGTTTCCAGTTTTCAAAGAGCTTTAAAGATAGCATTCGACATAAAGAAGTAACACCCATCATGATAATACTGAACTTGCATAAATTGTTTTGGACTTAAGGTTGCCCTTGGACCCCTCAAAAAATTTCAGCTAATCCCCATTCATCCAGGAGAGCCTTGGGCCCTTCAGAAGGCCCCAGATCACTGCTGTGCTCTATCTTAGCTGCCCAGCGGACTGAACACAGCCCTGCTGACAACAATGAATAATCAGATTCATCTCAGCTGTGACAGGGACGATTCAAAGTCCCGCCCCGAAAGCCACGATTGCCTCTTCTGTTACCCCATCCATGAGGATGCTGGTTTCCCATTTCACGCATCAAAGGTCTCACGTGGTTCAGGCTGGAGGCTGAGTGAAGGCGGCTTCCAGGAAAGAAGGGAGAACCTGCAAACCTGCAGCAGGCAGCTCTGCTTTGGAAGGGCATGAAGGAAAAGGATCAATGCCCCAGGAAGTCTGGCCTCTCCATCTCCCTGACCCCTAACCGAGAAGGAGAGACGACAAGGAACCCTGTCCCTCCTTCTGGCTGAGGGATGGGGCCTGGAGCCTTTGCTGAACTGAAGGTATATATACCCCCCTCCTCAGCCACCTTACAGCCCAGATCCCCCTAGCTGAACCCCAAGAATTCCTAGTGGCTATAAAATTCCCCGCGGCCCAGAAGCACTGGGTTTGCAGTGAACCCTCATTAAAATGTGCTCCTGCAGCCAGACTGTCAGTTCCAAAAGAAAACTCCTTTTAATTTTAACTAGAGCCCTGGGCATCAGAAACAGTAGAGAAAGGGGATTCATTTACGAGTTTCTATGGCAGATTATGGGTTTTATTTGCTCCTTTACACCACTTTTCAGTCTGTCATTTTGGTAAGGTTAACCCCAGCGTAAAATGTTCCCGTAATTATGCTCGGAAACACTCCCAGCTTGCCGCATGCCAATAAATGCCTGGAATAACTGTCAGGCTAAATGAATCCCATTTGGACAAAATGATTATTGAAAGTTATTTTAGTTCCCTATTAAGCAGTTGTGGAACAGAGCTGTAATCAAAATGTTTATTTCAATTAGAATTATTATGGTCAATAAAAAGCTCGAGTAGAAAGTAAACCACACTTTATCAAGTAAAAGCCACAGCTAGTTAAACTTCTTGTTTCACACAGCCTCTATCCTTGAGTCTGACAAGAGGCACAATTATCAGCCTTTTCCATAGTATATTAATGGCTTTTATAGCCCAGTTTCTATCTAGCAGATCCAGAGTCGCTTGCTCTGGGTGGACAAAAACCCCAGTTCTTTCTTGATGGTTACCATGGTCAGCAGGCAGGCATGAGACCCTCTGATTCTGTAGCTACAGAGTAGGGGAGCTTCCCTCACACTGAAAAGCTGAGAAAAAAGGCCATGGGGGGTCGTAAGGCCAACAGCAGTATTTATTCATTACCCTGCCCCCAGGACTGACTGCACGCAAGCATTCCCCATTACTACAGGAGTGATTTCTTTTCCTGTGGCTCCCAGGAAAAACGCTTTTGCTTATTAGGTCAATGCAGTCATCCTCACCAGAAAACAGCTTTTGGGAGTTTTTTGTTTGTTTGGAGAGGGAGCTAATAAAAAGAGCCTATTTCTATCCTACTATGATCTGCCCTTGAAATGAAACCTTGAGTACACACAAGCAAATTACTTTCCCCCCCTAAATCACAACCGTTTCAGTCACAATCTTCTATGGCTAGAAAGTACTGTGCTGTTCTTATAAATTCCAATGCCCAGGCCATACCCAAAGTCAATTAAGTCAGAATCTCTGGAGTGGGGTTTTTCAAGTTCCCCAGGACATTCCAATGTGCAAGTAATGGTAGGAATTCTCCTCTAGGACAGTGGTCCTCAGAGTGTGCTCCGGGAACCAGCAGCATCAGCACCACCTGGAAAGTTGTCAGAAATGCAAATTCTCAGCCTCCATATGTTAATTACTTCCTCAGAAACTGGTGTGGGCCAATCTGCACTTTAACAAGCCTCCGCTTGAGTCTGATGCATGCTCAAGTCTGGGAACCACTCCTGCAGGGGATCTTCTTTAAAGAGAGAAGAGAGCAAAGATGTTTATCACTAACTCACATATTAAGAGAAGCCCACATTTACCCCTCATAGAACAGGAGCAAAACTGATAAACCGGCAGTGTCCACTGATTGTCTTCCTGAATGTTAAGACAAAGGATATAAGAAGTGATGCTAAAAGTACCTCTTAATTCCTACCTAGACAAGGGAGAGGGTCTCTAAGAACCGTCATCATAAAAGCCGGGGTTGGTTGAATAATGAAGAAATAATGAATTCACAATCTACAATCAGAATGTGAAAGGAAGCTAAAATGCACAGGAAAAAAGGAAAGCTGGCTCAAAAACAAAACCTTGAGTCAGGTAAGCATTTGCTTCACCTCTTCTTTTATGTATAGCAGCTCTTCTGACTTCTCTTGTTCCTA
Organism: Physeter macrocephalus; assembly: GCF_002837175.3. Classification (NCBI taxonomy): domain Eukaryota; kingdom Metazoa; phylum Chordata; class Mammalia; order Artiodactyla; family Physeteridae; genus Physeter; species Physeter macrocephalus. The sequence goes on from NC_041218.1 coordinate 51,869,025, forward strand.
GCTTCCCAAGGTTCCCATGATTCTCAGAGCCCCTAAGAACAGACGACAAGGGGATTAATTCATGCTAAACGACTGACAATAATTTTGTGTTCTTACGTTTCCTTGCTTCTTTTGGATTTTAAACAACGTTCCTACGACATCAATGCTTAACTTGGAGACTTGCACTCCTTGCATGCCAGTTCCTGTTCCAAGCCTTTTACATATACTAACTCATTCAACACGCATAACAACACTATGAAATAAGTACTAGTCTATACCATTTCACAGGTGAGGAAACTGACCCACAGAGGTATTACGTACTTCTCCCAAGGTCATCACCTGGCACCAGGCAGTCTCCCTTTAAAGTGTGTGCTCTTAACTATTATGCTAAACATCCTCTCAGAACAAGTGGGCTTTTAGTCCTGGAAATCCTGGGCTGGGAAGATTTGGGGAAGGAGCTCTCTGAGACCTACTCCCTCCACATCTGGTAGCTAATTGCCAATTCTATCTAAATATCAGGTCAGATTGGTCATACGTTTTCCACTTTGGTGGAATGTTCCCCTTAGAAGATGTGTAGTGTCAGCCTTGTCCTCGAAAACTTATCCTGTTCCAGCTACTGCCCTGGGTATTTGACTAATCCAGACAAAAATCCTGAACTAATTATTTTGGAAGGACTTGTTTTTCTTATTAAAAAAATATGATCCAAGTCTAGGGCTTCCAAGACATATTTCTTCAAACATAGAAGCATCACAGAAGGAGTGGGCTGTGAAGTCCAACATCAGGTCTTTTGAACAGAGCTGCTTTGGCCTGAGTGGAGGATTAGAATAAGGTCTGAATTTTTTTCTCCGACTTTTTTCCTCTTAAGTCCTTGTTAGAGCCTTTTTCATGAAATAAAGTCTTGAATTTGACGGAGGCTTCGCTTTCTGGCTTATGGCAAGTCTGTCCAAAAAGACAACACATTTCAACTTCATCCCATGTCTAAAGACCACGGAAGCCACTGGCTCAGTGTTTACCCAGAGAGTACTTACTAAGTATTACACATCTGTATCTTCTTGGCAAAAGCCTTCTCGAGCTGGCTGGGGAAGGGCTGGGGTGGCAGCTCTGAGTAATCTTCAAATTTTATCCCTTGACACTTTAATTAAGATAATTTAACAGCCTGTTAAGCACAATATGCAGAATTTCCCACTAGGAGCAAATGAGGAAAGAGTCTTAGGGAACAGGGAGATATGTGCAAGGATGGAGATCCAGGCAGCATAGAGTTGGAAGGAGTTATGGTTATTATTCAGCCCAATGACTGTGACTCTCCCAAGGTCACACAGTTAATTAGTGAACTCCCCAGATCCCACACTGTGTGACATGCTGTGGGATGTTAAATGGGACTATCCAAGCATAACAAATTGTGAGCACTTTTCTAGAAAATCTCAGTGTCTGGCCTCCTCAGAAATTCACAGTCAGCTTAAGCAAAGCCTTGGGGTGGGAGAAAGTCTGAAGCAAATACCAATGACATGACTCAAAACCTTATGATTTTGTTTCAGAGGGCGGAGGGGTTGCCAGATGCAGTCGGAGAGCCTCTGTCTCACCTTGTCTCCTGGTTTCGCTGTGTGGCCCGTGCAGCAGCTGCCTGCGTCATGGGTACTCTACCGACATGATAGTGTTCCCCGTGCCTCTACCTATAAGGCAGTTTAGAAAAGCGCCTCCTACTCAGGCTTGTGCAGTCAGAAGTAACACCCACACCATTAATCATTTTAATCAAGAGACACTGTCAGCTCTGACATTCAGAAGTTCTATTCTTTGCCTAGACTTTTTTCCAAGACCCTGAAGAGCTTACTTTTAAATTCTACCTTTTGAAAATAAGAGTTTTCAGTCTGATACATAATATGCATTCACCCTAAAAGTGGGTGAATTTACCCTGTTCTCCAGAAATTACAACCATTGTACTTCGACATATGCTCAGCATTTATCAGGATTCATTTTGATTATTTATTTCCAGCTTAATTGGCTAGAGGCATACATATATAAAATATAAAAATATACATGATGGATTTCAAATCTACTTATAATAGACTGAGAACTTCACAATGCAAGCTCTTAGATTCTGGGTACCACTAATTCCTTATTTCATATTTAGGAGTCAAGAAAAAAGACAGTGGGCAGTTTTAGGGTAAGAGACTACGTTATGTAAAGGCAAGGAGCGAGGTGAGCCAGGGGAGGCTGGGGCAGGGGAAGCAAGGGTCAGGAGTTCTGTCTTAGTTTAAGAGTAAATGATCCACTGTTCAAAAAAACTTTGTGATTCTGTGATAACTGGGCAAAAATAAAATAGAGGGAAGGAAGAAATGCATGTGTGTGCAAAGGCATGGAATTGCAAAAGTGCCTAGGGATCACTGAGAAGCTCAATTAGATGAGGTAGATAGTTGGAGGTGGATGGTAGGAAGAGGCAATCAGAATATGATGGGAAAAGGGGTAAAGTTAGTTGGGATTAGATGGTGAGAGTCCTCCTCCTCTTCCCTGAAGCCTTCCCTGATTACACAGGCACTGAAACACATCTTCCTGTGAAACTTCCAGCCTGTATTACCCAAACCTTAAAGACGAAAGGAACAAAAGAAGTCACTGGTAGTTAATCATGTGACAGATTCCATACTGTTACTTAACTCTGTATTTTGTTTATGTTTCCCCATGTCTGTATTTTGACTATTTAAGAACATTATCAACAATTTCCAGGGGAGGACCTTTCCTTAGATAGTTGTAACTATAGTAGGAACACGCATGGTGCCTTAAGTAATAAGGACAACAGTTGTTAAGGGACTTCTACATGCAAAAGCTTCTCATGTATTATATCTAATTCTCAAAACAATCCTCTGAGGCACATACTATTTCCATTTTTTAAACAAGTAAATAAACTAAGGCAGGAGAGGTTAAGTAGCTTGCCCAAGGTCACAGAGCTCTAAATGGAGGAACCAGGATTTGAAACCAAGTTGTCTGATTCTAGTGTTTGTGTTTTTTAAACCACAATACTCTACCCTTTTCCCTAGCAGGTACTTAAGAAGCCTTTCCTGAACGAATGTGATGAGTGGATGTCAGATAAATTGTTAAAAAAATGTTGAGTCTATTATTTGAAATGCTATGAATACGTTATTTAATTCTTCAGCAACTAAAAGATTTTCTTTATCAAGTCACTAGTGGGTTCCATATTCAACGAAACATAAAGATCCTATGAGTATTTCTCAGTAGAGATCTAGGAAGAAGGAACTCTGTTCCATGAGCTTGTTAATTACCAACATTGTCTAGGCTACTGGGCTCTTTTCTCTAATACATGTGAAAGCTCTGAATGTTTGCCTTCCTTTCCCAGGGACTTAGGTAATCTGATATTACTCTTCATCTCAGAAGCATTTCAATAATAAAAACAAGAAATTAATCCTTGCAAGATCAGTAGGGGAAGGGCTTGGAAATGCTACATAACTGACAGGTGATGGTAAAGAATCAGTCAGCTCCCCAATTCAGAGAACGGCCTGGGTGGGGCATTGTCTCTGGCTATCACCAAGAAACCACTAGGAGCCAGGATGCTCTGAGGGAAGGTCTCAGATAAGATTTCCATTAGGAGCCTACAATGATAGAAGGTGGGAGCCTCTGGAGCTGAACGATCACACACTGCTATTTCACAGCCAAGCGCAGGCACTTGGGAATTTGAACCTATTACTACTTATCCTTGGCTGGGAAACAGGATGAACAAAAAATGAAGGTGCTGACAGTTCTGTTTTTAGACAAGTGCCAGAGCAAAATCGAAGTCAGGAAAAGAATCAAAATAATGCAAGTAATGTGACATTCCTGCATCGTTGGGGCCTGTGAGAGAGAAGGTGGCTTCTCTCCTGAGGAAGGAAAAGCCCTTGCTCCTAACAACATTCCACCAAGATGAGAAGTCTTCCCATGCAATCCCCTTTCTGCAGAGCAGCTGTGCAGGAAAAGCACGATCCTTTCCCAGGATTCTCATGTGTTTTGACTGATGCCTGTGAAACAATTTAAACTCAGTAAGGTTTTCGAGAGTTGGCAAAAAAATCTTGCCCAGATATGTCAGGCTTCAATAAACTATCAAGTCCAATGTCTCGATTTCAGCTCAGTGTTTAGACTGGAAGGAAAGCAGATGAACAAAGCAAACCCTTAATTTGTACTAACATATATTCACGTTTGATCACCATGAAAATGTCCTACTGCTGCCAGATAACCAATCATAAAGGTTACAACAGAAGCAACTACAGAACAATGAGACTATAAAAAATGATAGACATGAAATAGTTTATCATATGAATGAAAAATGTTGTCCTTCAAGATGGCTATAGGAACTGGTCACTTAATTCTAATAATATTACTGTTCATCAAAACATAGGAATAGTTTGTGAAGTACACAAGCAAGTGTTAAATGCAACGCTGGAAAGCTCAAACCCTGTCACTAACTAGCTATGTCACCCTGGAAAATTTACTTAACCTCCCTGATCTTCCACATCTTCATTGGTAAAAATATGTATATTAATTTCTTTGACGTCTGAGTGAAATATGTTTGTATGCAAAAAAATTAATATCTTTGACATCTAGAAAGTACTCAGTAAATGGTGGCTATAAAAATTATCATCATTAATGATAATAATAATGAAAGAAGATCAGTTATTTAAAAGCTACAGAATTTTGAGAAAGTTACTTCACCTCTCTGACTCTAGGTTCACTCCTTTAAAAATGAGGTATGTTCATAGGTTTATCAGGGAGATAAATGTGAAAATATGAAAACCATCTAGTATAGTACTAGATACACACTAGGTGCTCAATAGATATAACTTCTTTTTAGTGATACTTTATATAGCAATATGAGATTATTTAATCTGCAAACGGGAGAAAAGTCAGAATAAAGTATCAAATCCAGTTTTACCCAGAAAGTACTTGTCTCTCTGTTTAAAATCCTACTATAATCTGTTTAAAACATAAAATAAAAATTAAATCCTGGTGTAAAGTTGTAATTAGAAACACCAGAGATATTAAAAATACATTCTTGTGTGTTATATTTACAATGCAAGTTAAGTAAAATGCCTGCAAGTATCAATAGTAATAAATTAGAACATAGAAGCTGTTGAAATGAAAGTTATAGTCATGAGAGTCTATAAAAGTATATATTCACATTATTATATAAATTTCTTCCTCTTATATTTCTGTGATGAGGCTATAAAAGATGTAACCCCTTCCCCCCCTAAAAAAATGCAAAATCCAGGCTTTCAGCTAGAAAGCAGGGATGATCAGGAATTCTAGAAGAAATAAATAAGTCCATCTTCATTAATTAAGAGTCTAAATAAAATATAGTCCCTTGTGATTGTGACAAAGATCAAAAGGTAATTGGGTGTCATCTTCAAAAGCTTTTAACTCCAAAGAATCTTTAGAGTCCTCCACAATCTGGCATGTTTTAATTCTAAATTCAGTCTATTGACACTTCCAAAAAAGTTAAGAGGTAGCTATAGCAGTTATGAGAATGGATAAAGATTGGGAATAAACTATACAATCGAACCTATTAATCAGTGATCATTTAAATGATGCTTCTTAAAAGTTCTTCTATTTTGTGTATCTAGATATGCATAAATACCATAAAACATTTTAATAAAGAATAAATGTTTTTTATTTTATTATTTTAGGAAATCTTTGAGAATGCTAGTTTCTCAGTTAACTCTTAGTCACTAAGCCCACCTGTTTGGATAATACAGCAGCTAACCCACATTATGGAGAGCACAGGGAAGGAAATAGCCACTTGATTATTGAGCTTGTAAATTTAACCACAAAAATTGATCATCCTCCACACAGGGGATTAAGTATGAGCATCACATGCAGGGCTTTTTCAAACTACACACACATACACACACATACACACACACACACACACACACACACACAATTCTGATAGACTCCCTCTTCCCACCACTGAGACCTACTGCTAAAAATCGATGGCCCATGTTGCAATTATTTTTCGTATTTTTCCAAAGAATCAACGTATTTGCTGTTATTGTAACAGACTCTTATTCCAGAAAATGCTGTAGAGATGCATTTGAAATGATGATAATTGACTTAGTCAACTGAACACTCTGTCACTCTCTCAGCAGAAAAAGCGCAAAACAAGAATTTCCTGTTTTTAGCCAGAGGCAACTGCAAAGCATGTGTTTGACCAAATGTTGGTCACTTGAAGAAATACTTGAGAAAGAAGTATAATTTATAGCATGCTTCTCACTATACATGGATCTGCTGTATGGTTTTCCTACCATATCCCCAAGTTTATGGTCCCTAGGACACCAGAGTCAGTTTTAAGAGGATGTTAAATCCAAAAGCAAAAGGAAAGTTTTGAATTTCTTTTATATCAACTATTTCAATATATATATTTTTAAAAGTATTAGGGTCTACTAGTGATTTTCATGCATAATCCTTTTCTTTCAGTCTTGATATACAATCTGTCAGCAAACCCTTTGATTTGCTTTATTATGTCCTCCTCCTTGCTCTCACTTCATTGTCTCCCAGCTGTCTGCTCATGTCTGTCTTGGTTAATTTCTTCTTGGGTGCCTATATGCCTGGTTTGGGAAATGATGGTATTCTCTTTGAGCAGTTGGCTTTTTGTAATAATGAATAAAATGAAATGTAATAAGAAACTACATAGCCTGAGAAATAAATGATGCTGAGAACTAGAAAGGCTGACAAGAGATACTGGTAGTGTGTAAATCTTACTGGAAAGCAGTTTTATTCTTATTTTTTAAAAATTCATTTATGTAAGGAATACGTATGGTCCACTCCAGATGGGTCCATGGCTAAGACCGAGGCACAGTCAATCCGTTCAGTTCCCCACATGCTCGTCCTCTGGTACACCTTCTTGTGCACTCTCTTTTGAGTTCATGCTTCCTCTTTAGTATATTAGTAAGAGTGAAGACTTTAAAAGGAGAAAAATGGATCCATTCTCAAGATTATTGCACTGAGGACTATTCTGCTTTTATTAACCTGGTGTCCTGATGAAAAGCTATTACTCAACATTTAATAAGAGCTTTCACCAATAGCTTAAGGAGAATTAGAATGGCAGTATCTATAGAATTATCAGAACAGCTGGTTGAAGAGATACATTTCTAGCCATGATGAACTCCTAGCCAGTCACTCCTTTAAGCTCTTAATTTACATGAGTTTTCAGTGTGCTGTCCTACCTATTGTTATAAAAATTATTTTAATAAGGTTTGTCAAAATAATTTGCAGTTATTGGTAAGTCTCAATTGCCCCCTGGCTAAAAACTGTCAACTAAATTGTCAGCCTTGCAGGAGGCGAAAGTTGTAATTTCGTATTCTGAAGTAGAGAGTCAGATAGATAACCAAAACAACCATTAAGTACAGAATGTCATACTTCAAAGACATTTCAAGCAGTCAAAACAAGCTCTTCATGCCCATGAATTTTGAAAACATTACGAGTTTCTCAAAAATTCAACAGTAGTTTACACAGAGTATAAAATGTGTTCACACAGGTACTTGAATTTTTAAATGAACATTTGCTGTTGGTAGCAAAGTTGCTCAAGTTTTGCTGGAACTTTGGATCAGAGTGGAGTTAGAAATACAAACACTCTCAGAGCTCAGATAGTCCCACCACCAAAATCTCTCCACTGGAATAGGACTACATCTAAAAACCAGTCTGGGGACAAAGAATGAATTGACTTTTAAGATTTTTCTAAAATGCTTTACATTTGCAAAGCTTGTTGCAAATGTTTCATATATAGAACATTAACTCCTCTGTACAATAAACCTTTTGCAGGGACAGATACTCAGGGCTATGATTCAAATATGTAAAGTAGTAGACTCAGTTCTGCCCTTCCTGACACACAACACAACAGTACACTCTGCAGAATCCTGGATGGTTGAAAACCTCTCCTCCAGCTCCCTCCTGACTTTACCAGGTGGTTGTTCCTGTGATTCCAGTCCTTCCTAGGGATACAATGGTAAGTGAAAATAATAAAAAAGGCTTCCAAATAAATGTACTCACAAAGGATAGTAAAGGAAGGTGTCGTGTACAATGGTTTAACTTTTTAATGTTAACTATATTTACTGGGGTCTCTCCTGATTATAAAATAACTATAGGCCCTTTGTAGAAAATGCCAGGCAATTATTTTTTTTTAACCTCACGCACTTTAAAAAAAATACCGGTCGGTGCATTTTTCTTTTACTCCACCCGTCGTGCAAACGTTTAGGAACTTGACAAAAATGAAGTCACTGGGAGATGTCCAAGCAAAATGTTGATTGACATAAATATGAAACTTCTTTCGGCCTCACCCTTACACCTTCTCTGAGCTGAAAATGCTATTAGAAATAGGTACTTAAAATCCCTCAAGTAGGATGCCCAATAAATGCTAGGTAAGAAAGAAGAAAATAATACGATTCCATGTGCTCTAGCAATAGCTGCCGTGACCACTGCTCATGGAATTTCTAATGGCTTATGGTTGTCGGAGGTGGCTAGAAATTGGTGCCACTGAGTCTCATGGGAAGACGGACTTGTGCATGAAATGAAAACTCGTGCTATCCCTTTGTCCCTCTCTTGCTTTAGCAAGTATCAGCATGAGGGAACCTGGAAGCAGGAGACGAAAGAGGTACTACACGTTTATATTATCTGATACCCTAACTGTCAAAGGATAGCTCTTTCATCTTAAAACAAAATCTAAAATCTTTGTGACAATTTAAGCACAAAATGAAGACACCCCTCATAAACCAACTTCCCTACTTTGACATTATTATCATTAATTTTCAATAATGTACAGTAGATCTTGCTTTGCAATAATAAAACTACCCATGTTACAAGTTTAGTTTTATGTAATACTCCATATGGTGGATTCATAATAAATTTCTACTGGGAATACAATCACAAACCACTATTTTCTGCCTTAAAAAGCCATTAAAGCACAGACATGCACAAACAAGGTAATCTGCAATAAATTCGGAAATGTCAAAATACTACAAATGTAAATGTATTCAGCTCCATTGCAATGCATGTAATTTCCATAGCTTTATTAGAAATCTTGCTTTTGCAGTGGTTCAGCGATAGGTTATAAATACAGTAGGAATGAGTCAGCATGCAAATCCCTTCTCTGTGAAAAAACAATTTGAAAGGTTTTATAGCTCAAAGGTGTTTATTATTTTGTAAGAATAGTAATGCAAGTTTGTGTTTTGAACCTGCTGAGAGGAGAATTCTCAAAAACATCTGTTTATAAAACAGCAGGAAGGAAAAAAAATCTCAGCAAATTAAAAAGTAGAAAAAAATGATGTAAGGTCATGGAAATAGCATTTCCCAAATTCAGCATTTAGCTGATGGACTTCTCTCTGCACACATTAGGGTCACACAAGAGATGATCAATATATCCCACTAAGAAAAAGAAAGCAGTGTCAGTCTGCATAGTTTTGAATCCTGGAGGCAGATAAGTAAGTATCTCTGGAGATGAGAGGAGATAAGGTTACAAAGGTGAAGAAGAGGACTAAGGACAGAACTGTCAGGGACAGCTACAGTAGGGCGTGGCATGAGGAAGCGGTTTGGGCAAAGCGGGAGACTACCGGGTGCAAGAACCTGAGCTCAGCACGTCGGCTGCGAAGGAGAGAGAGCTGCAAGGAAGAGCGTCTCAGATATGGAAGAAAACCCAGGAAGAATGAGGATCAAGAACAGATGGCTGGATTTGGAAGTCAAAAGCTCCCTGTAGCCTTCACAAGACTAGGTTCAGGACCTGGTGGGAAGCAGAAACCAGCCTGCAAGGACACGAGGAGTGAGTAGATGGGTGATGGTGTGGAAATTACAGACTTAGACCACTTAACAAAAGGAAGGGAGGGACTTGTTGGCTTGAGTACAGATGGATCAAGGGAGGGGCTCTTGAGATAGAAAAGAACTGAGGAGGTTTAAAGCAAGTTAAGGGGGCAAAACCAAAGATGCAGGAGACTAAAGTTATTCCTAATAGGAAGAAGTTCAGGTGGGATATCAAGGAAGTGGTCTCAAGGACATGGGTGGAGAGATTCGCTTAGGCAAGAAGTGGAGCATTACTTGGGAAGAAAGAAAGAATGGGACTGGTAAAGATAAAGAGAAAATCTGCAGGGAGTACAAGGAAAGAAGTTGGTGAAACTGCGGTCCAGAGGCCTTCAGTGACTTCAAAAAACCAAGAAGAAAACTCTTAAATGTATAAACTCATTTTAAAAACATATTATCATTTCTTTGTGAGCATACAGAGATGGTCTGTGTGTATGTTGTGAGGGACCCAGAGACTATAAAAGATCCCAAACTATCTAAACACATGTATATGCACTCTGTCATGCACGTGCACATAGATACACACACGCTCAACACACACACATACACACATGCATGTACACACAGAGCAAAAATGCAAGCCCACTACAAAACTAGATACCATCATTTACTACATTGCTCACAGTACTGACCTATGACTTTCTCCCAATTTCTCTTTTTCCCTAGAGGCTCTATGAATCTTGCGCCCATCTCAAGCAGAATGGAGCTGAGCACCCACCACACTGTCCATAATGCATGCAAGTGCATAAGCCGAAGTGCCTGTCTACAGAACCAGGCCACATCAGCACAGGGCCAGGAATGACCCTTTTAGATAAAATGAAATGTGGAAGGCCAGAAGTAGAATCTGAAAAGACAATGTTAAAAAAGGAGGTGAAGAACAAGTTTATTTCCCAAAAGAATTGGTGCACCTTCTTGTCTGATCATGTGGAGAGGAGACTGTGTGAACGAGGCCAGAAGGATACATGGAGATACTATTTCAGGATTTTGACCCCCCCAAATTGAGGAATTCATTCTTTTATATTAAGAGGACATTGGAGAGGAATGTAAGGGAATATATAAGAACCAAAAACTCTTTTAAAAGGAAGAAAAGTTTAATAAGGAGGAAATAAAGTGGTGACATGGATGAGCACAGAAAATTCAAAAGTGTGAAGAGAAAACGTAGGGAAGAAAAAAATCAAAAGTGTGAAGCAAAAATGTAACCAGAACTCACAGAGCTATTTTGAGAGTGAAAACCAAGTGAAAAATGTCAAGTTTAAGATTATTCTTATTTGACATTTTTATGCAGCAGCAACTTATAAAAACATCAAACACTGACATAATCCTTCCTCTAGCATTTTAACACATCATTATATTGTTAACGACAAATGGCTGTAGCCATTCATGTGACTTTTTAATAGATTACTTTTATCATAAGAATGTCATTTTTAGGATAATCTGCATTCTCACATTTTTATGTTCAGCTATGGACTTAAAATGTCAAGTATAGGAGATATCTATGTCTCCAATGCTTAGTTTTACTACAGATCTTGAGAATATCAGTATAAAGTAAGCCTTAATCTTATATGACTGCTGTGCTCAATTCATTTTTTCTACAATCTTTCTCCTTTTAAAAATATTTACGAAGTACATGAATTAGGTAAAGATGAAATTGTGGGTTAAAGCCATAATAGACAGGAAATTTGTTGTGAAGGCTGCCTTGACCTATATGAAAATTATCTTACTACATGTTCAATCACCCAGGGTCACATTCCCATAGGCACTATTATATAGGAGACATTTGGTCGGCCTGCTCAATTAGTAATGATGGTAACAATGTATCATTTCACTTTCAGGAGCTAACATGTGCCAAATGTCCAACCAGATTTCTCTGACCATTCCTCTTAAATGTGGGGAAAACAAAGCAATTAAATATTGTATCAAAGATCAGGCAAGTCGGCCACAGAAGGAGAATTAGAACTCCAGTGAGTCAATAGTCTAGGGCAGAGTTTGACAAACTTTTTCTGTAAAGGGCCAAATAATATTTTAGGCTAGCAGGCTACATGGCCTCTGTTACAGCTCCTCAAATCTGACACTATAGTGCAAAAGCCAATGGAGACAGCACATAAATAAATGAGCATGGCCCAATAAATGTGTACCAACAAAATTTTATTTACAAAACCAGCAAATGGGCCTATCCTTGGTCTAGTGGATCAACTCACACAATCTGTCAAAGACTGAAGCTCAAACCTTAGCAAATACTAAATTCATCTAGATTGAATAATTATAATAACATTCATGAGATTTTCCAAATACCAAGCAACATGCTAGGCACTTTACACAAATTATTTCATTTTCATCCTACTCAGTAAGTACTGTTATTACCTTCATTTTGCAGATGAGGAAACTCAAGTTCAGAGAGGTGTATGAATTACAGAAGGTCACTCAGCTTAAAGGAGACAGAATTTGAAAGTAGGTATCTGGATCAAAGCTTATGATCTTAACCACTGCCTGATGCTCAATGCATGTAACTTGTGGATGCTAAGAAAACATGAAGCCATAAAAAAATGGACATTTTTCTGAAAAGGGATTGTAGGGTGATCTGTACTCTTTAAACTTACAAAACTAGAGAGGGAACACTCCCAGTGGCTAGCTGTCCTGAATTGGTCCCATTCTGATCTATCTAACTGTGGGCGTGCTACTGCAAACCCACCATCACCACACTGGAGAATAAGACCTTCTACAAACTGAATTCTCCAGCCAGCTGGAGACCAGACCATTAAATGCGCTCAGCTAACACTGGGAAAAGGCCCTGGACTAGGGCAGCAAGAAGAAACATGGTAGATGCGTTTAAGTCGTAGGCAAAAACCAGAAAAGAATCTACCCTCTTATGGCCATCTGCAGAAAGGCTTGCACCCTGAATTTCTCAGCTCATCCTCCACCACTCTCCAGCCCCACTGAGAATGAATGAAAAACAAATTTTCAACATAAACGGAAACCAAGATGTGATGCTTCTAGCATCTTTTGTTTGCATGGCACATTCCCAACTCACAACATCCTCCAAAGTAGACAAGTATTATTTTATCCTCATCTCACAAATGAAGTAAGAGGGGTCATTAAGACTCAGGCCACATAATAGGAAAGACTCAATCCCAACTCCTCTGCATCAGCCTTGGGGCCTCTTTACTCTCAACCAGACTTGTCTTCTAATCTTCCAAAGTGACCTACAGAGTGACAGTTTGAAAAAGGAAGCCACATCAAACATTGAATAGCATTATACTAACAGAGACTTTTTTGTTCAAACGAGGACACAGTTTTTCAAGACAATCATAATAACCCAAATCTTAAATGATCTCCCTCATTCTGGTGAATTTCAGACAGACTATAAAAATAAATAAAGGAGGGGAAAACTTTGGTAAAATTTTCCCCAGAGGCCCAGAACTTACAAGATCTTCTCTCAACCCTTTCCACCCAGAAGCATCTCTTCAGGGAGACTTGGCTGCCTAGGTCATGTCACATCCAAGCCAATTCTTGATTTGGTGGTCACAGTAGGAGGGGAGCTCTGGGCTCAGCCTCTCCTGCATCCTTTCCCATCTTTGCACAATGGTTGCTCTTTGCTTATCTGCCCCAGCAACTCCCCTCCCCCCCCAAACAAAGGGGAAAGAATGCAAAACATCAAAGTGAGGTCTAAATTTTGTCAACTAAATTTGATTACTCTTTTAAACACTGAGACAGACCTCTAGTCTGAACAAAGTTGTCGGGAGCTGAGTACGAATAACTGAAGACAAAGATTGTCCCCATCTATAAGAGATAAAGTCAAAACTCTTATCATTTCTCCTCGAAGCAAATGTGAGTGCTGTTTACCAACACACACACACACACACACACATACACACACACACACACACACATTACTTTTTCTAGAGTCCTCGTTAAAGAAGAAAATGTCTAATTTACATGTAGAGTCCACAAATTATAGCCATGCCAGACAAGGAAGCAGATGAAGATTGTAATTGATATTCCAAAATTTCCGTCTTGACTTCCCCATCCTCAGAATTAGCCGCTCTATAAATCAAACCGACATATGAACATCTGACGTTGAAACCAAGAGGTCACATCTGTGAAAAGCATCAGAAACATAAAGAATTGGATCCTTCTGTTTTCTCTGAAAAAACACCACCCTTTCCACTATCCCCACCACCATTTCCACCATTATACCTTAAAATATCCTGTCTCTTCTAAGAAAATATTTTCCATATGTGTGTTGGTATAAACAATGGCCATTTTTTCTTTCCCCTGGTTGTGTAGAAAACTAGGAATTAGCACTATTTTCCACAGTAAATCTGGCTGTTTCTAGGTAAATAGGTATTATTGAAACACACGTGTGTATATTGTCCACCAATAACCTAATAGAGATGAAAATCCCTCATTTCTTAAGAGTGTTTCTGTTTCTGTGATCTGGGTTAATATAACTCAGAGTTGAAGGCACAGACTACAAGTTTAAGAGATGTAAGAGTTGCTTCCTATTCTTATCCACATCACCTTAGGAGAATCACTTGTGACTCTGGGCCTTGGGTCTTCTCGAAGAAGCTCCAAGCACAAATACTCATGAGGGCAACACTGGTGACACACTATCCCCGGAACATGTGTTCTGAGCGCTTTTCTAGTCGTGGTGATGGACTTACAATTGTAAAATGTTTAGAGCTGAAAGAACCTCATAGACCGCTTCAACAAAATTTCTTATTTACAGCTAAGGAATCTGAGTGTGAAGAGCGTAAATGACCTCTTCAAGGTCATACAACTGTGGACAAAAGACCTTGGTCTCCTGATGCCCAACCTCATTCTTCCCCACCTCCTTGCGTACATTTTCAGCTGAGTCCTCTGTACACTTGCAAGGTGTCTTTGGTGACCCCAGCACACTTGCTGAGTGGCTGGTGAGGAGGGGAACAGCCCCTGGCTACTGCAACAAACTTTAGTCTTCCAGAAGTTAACCAGTCCTTACAGGAACGATCCATGGCTCACCTCATACTGCTTGAACAAAATGACTATAACGTGTTGCGCATGGTATAAATTCAATTAAATATTTGTCCAGTGAATAAAATAAGCTAATCAGCCCAGATGATAGAACCACATGGTTTATTTTGTGGTTATAAAGAGACAAATGTGGGGCGCGTCCCTGGCGGTCCAGGGGTTAAGACTCTGAGCTTCCAACGCAGGGGGTGCAGGTTTGATCCTTGGTCAGGGAACTAGGATCCCACATGCCGTGCGGCCAAAAAATAAATAAAAGAAAAAAAGAGAGAGAGACAACGGTATTGCACTGTGGAACACTGTAGAAATGAATATAGCTTTCCCAAATCAGGAGACTGTGAGCCGTCACCAACCTCAGGGCCACGGTGACCCTCACTCTATGTGATGACATAGTTAAAGGTTCACATGTTATGGAAGAATTTAATAAGGTGCCAAATGAATGGAATTGGGAGTTGGCATCAAAATCATTAGAGAATCTTTAAGATCATGCTCCTATTTTATCTATGTGGGAATCGCAGACTCAGAGAACCAGTGGAATTTGCTAAGCTGCCCCTGACCTCAGGTGCAGCTGTCTCTACCACTACAGGCTGACTCCTACACAGTGAAGGGCTTTTGCCCATGAGACTAGATCTCTACAACATGGAACCAGTTTCTAGAGTTCAATGTTCTATTCATAGCTCTTCAAACATCTACCGGCTAACTAATATTGGAAATTTAGTCCATTTAGTTGGTCCTGCACCACTGGTAGGTTATTAACCATGAGATTTCAGTCTGTATGCTGTGTTGGTCAGCTAGATCAAACGGCGGGTTCCTTCCATCTAACTTGGATAGGCGATCTGACTCAATACCTGCTCAGAGGCTAGCTTTGGTTTCTTTCTCCAGGTGGGCTGAATTCTGACTTCCGCCTTTTCTCCGTTCTTATACTTTCTGAAGGCTCTGCAAATGGTAGCTACTCTGTGGGCAGAGAGAACACCCAGTCCACGATCACCAGGCTTGTCATCCTAAGTGTGTCAGTTAGACCGGCTGTTCATTCCACAACCTACACACCCCACCCAACTCTTCACAAATGTCTGTAGGACAGATTGAGCCTTCTGCTCAATAGCCCAGGAGAATGGGGATTATTGTCCTCTTGGTTATAAGCGAGAAAACAAGAACTATTTGTCTGGGAGCATCTGGAGGACATGTAAGGGAATACATCCTCCAAGCCAGCTTCTCTCTTTATCGTGGGCAAAGGTCAAAGAGTCTATACTCATGCTTAAGTGAAATCTAAAGAACTGTAGACCCCCCCTCCTCTCCAACACAGCCCCCAACCAGGGCTGGTATAGGTAAATTTCACCTCCTCTGAAGGGAGAGAGATTTACCTGTGTGCTCACTGTACATCCACGAAAATCGTTTCTCTGCAAGCTCCTCAAATGCTCCATGTTCTTAGGTAGTCTTACTGCCTTACTAAAAGGCTTCCACTGTTGACTCTACTTGACCTCAGTCCCCTATCTGAAAGAACCATTCTTTTTGATCTATATGTAAGTACTGCCCAGCCAGATTGCCCCAATCAACCTGGTGATCCAGGGAATGACATGTTGCATCCAGATTGTTCTCATAACCCATTGGTTCAACTTGTTAGCTGGCTCTCTGAACTTAAAAAAAAAAAAAAAAAGAAAGAGAAAGGAAAAAAACTCTAAAGAAATATGGTCAAGTAGGAAATGGCAGCCTCCTATTTCAGAAAATGTTGGCAGTATGGGGTCAGCAATCTGGGCTGCAGTGCCAACTCTATCGGATAGTAATTAACAAACAATAATAATAACAAGCAGGGTGAGAGTGACAACAGGTGGCTTCACTTAATTGGTACTTATTGTATGCCAGGCTACATTCTTAGTACCTTACACGTATCTCATTTAATAATATTTCCGGTGTAAGCAAATTGGTCAGACTACTTTCTCTTCCAAGGCTTTGATTTTCAGATCTGTTACACTGAGATGATAGTTACATCACAGGGATGTTGTGAAAATTAAATGAAAAAATGGAGACCAGTGCAATTATGAAACTCTAAAGTGATTTACAAATATTCCTTATTATCCTTATTATTATAGAGGTTCCATTCCTTCCAAGAACATTCAAGTAAAAAGTCCCCAAGCCATAGCTGAGTCCTGATCAAGTATAGATGTCCCCTAGCACTCAACCCTGTACCCTCAAACACAAAGCAAGGCACCCAAGCATCATCTTTGAGAAACCAGCTTCATTCATCCTTCACAAAATTTAACAAAATGTTCTAAACTAAGTGAATGCCAACGTAAAGTTTGGGAGGTTGATCTCTCCTTCTCCCTCACAATAAAACAGTGACATAAAGTAATCTGCATGCATTTTGATAACCCCCCTCCTCAGCTAGAAGTTTCCATGAAAGCAGAAGAGGCTGTCAGCATTCAAGAAGGCCTTGCTCTCTGGAAACTTTCCCAGACTGAAGAGGCCGCTGGAAACCTGCTCCCTCCCACAGGCCCCTCAGGCAAGGAAGGGCATCTTAAAGGGGCTTCAGGCCTCCTGTGCCTCTCTCTGGGCTGCTTGCTCCAGGACTGAATACCCTGATAAGAACATACAGTTTGTTTTTTTTGAAATGCTTTTAATGGCTATCCTTCCTGCTAACTAGGGTTTTTAAGTGTTTCCCCAGTCTTTATTTTTAAAAATAATCCCCTGTCCCTTCAATAACTGAATTATAGTTTCACATTTTCCACTTTCTTCTCCCAGCACTAACTTCCGGAAAAACTGCCAAACTGAACTGGGCGAAATTCTGTCCAGATACGCTCAGGGTCGTGTTGTGCTCTCAAAGGGAGGAATGCTTTCTGTATCTCCTACACCTCTTCAACCTGGGAGAGTACAGCTTTCCCTTAAATTGCCTTTTACGGAAAAGTACTCACTTTAAGACAGTAAGCTCTACGTTCTACTCTGTTGGATTTTCAAGAGGCCCTGTCACCACAGCCTTACAGCAGTGAGCACCATTAGCTGTGACAGAATACAAAGTGCTGGTCCCACTGGCCAGTGAAGAAAATACCACATGGCGGGCTCCATAACCACCACGTTATTGACAGATAGGAGGTAGACCTTAGAGGTAAAGGAAAATGGACGCTGGGTTTGAATTCCAATTTCACTACTTATTAGCTGTGTGACTTCAGGCCAGTTATATAACCTCTCTGAGCCTGAGTTTCCTAACTTCTAGAATGTCAGTAATGACAGTACCTACTTTATAAAATGATCATGAGGAAAACATTTATATAAATAATGAATGTAAAACTTATTTAGAACATTTAGTAAATACTGGTGCTGCTATACTTTCTGTATTAGTTTTCATGTGGCTGCTATAACAAATGACCACAGACTAGGTGGCTTAAAGCAACAGAAACTTATTCTCCCTCAGTTTTGGAGGCTGGAAGTCTGAAATCAAGATGTCAGCAGGGTTGGTTCCTTCCAGGTGCTCTGAGGGAAGGTCTGTTCTATGCCTCTCTTCTAGCTTCTGATCGCTGCTGGCATGTCTTGGTGTCCTTGGCTTGTAGCTACATCTCTCCAATTTCTGCCTAGGTCTTCATGTGACCTTCTCCTCTATGTGTCTTCTGCCCTTTTTTCTCTTATAAGGACAGTTGTCAACGGATTTAGGGCCTAAACCAACATGACCTCATCTCGAGATCCTTAACTTAATTACATCTGCAAATGTAATATGGTGATAACCACATAAGGTCAAATCTACAGGTTCCAGGTAGACATACCTTTTCAGTGGGCTACCATTTAACCCACGACACCCTCTCTCCAAATAAAAATGTCAATTTAGGTCACACGAGCCTCAAACTTATTCTCCCTGTGTGAAGCAGCAGGACATGGGTCAGTTTTTTCCTACAAATTTCTTCACTCACTGCTCCTGTTCAGAGGCCCTTCTGATCAGACTCTTCACAGATATGGTAACACTTGTTTTCTTCCTGTCGTGTGGCTCATGGATTTGCGGATGGAACATGGGCATAAGTGATGGGAAGTGGGGAATAGTGTTGTAGACGGAAGAAACAGAAGATGGCCTCGCTCAAACCCTCACATCCTAGATGAGGGAACAGAGACCCGACAAGGGGATGTGCCTTGTCCAGGTACTTCAGGTGACATGATGACAGAGCCATCACAGAGTCAGGCACCTGGCGCAGGACCCTGCTTCTCTTCCCTGTCACCTCCCACCGTGTCACCTCTCACCATACCCCACAGGTATAATAAGGTCACACCCAGCTTTCAAGAAGTCCACATGGGGAAAGCCAGCTTGTAACACGCCTTGCCCGACACCTCTGATTAATTCTAAAGGTCACACCAGTTTTAGTCCATTAAATTAAATCCATAAAATTAAGATGTAAGTAGCAAAAGTTAGCCATGCCAGGATGCCAATCAACCTCTGATTTGCTTTTTTAAGTTTTGGGGTACAAGGAGAAAGTTTGGAAAATGGTTCCCATCCTATATAAGGGCAACAGAATCTTCTAACTTCAGGTGAATCTTTGATCATACTAATAACCTCACATCCCGAAGATTCGCCTGATACCAATTGTTTGGAACTCAAATACTCCATTCTCTAGGATTGATATTAACCATAATGAATAAGTTCCCAGGCTAAGCATATAAAATAATACAATTACAACAAAAAACATCAAGATTAATATTAACAATATAAGTAATTAAAAAATAAAACTTAAATTGAATTAGAAAGTTAATTCTTTCATTAATTTGCCCAGAATTTCAGCTTGAGGCAAAACAGGTTTAATAAAAAGAAAATGAGGCAGAAGGGAGGTTTTTAGAAATGCTGATGGGGGCTTCTGGGTATTTTCAAGGACAGTTTAATTCCATTTTGAATTTATAGATTCTTTTTCCCAAATGGAGAAATATTGTATAGCTCTTTACAATTTCAAACTGCTTTCAACACAAAGTTTCATTTTCAAGACCAGACAGGTGAGTGAAGATTTTATCAGGCAACCACACCAGATGAATTCCAGCAACTGATAAATTAGCAATTGGGAAGAAGTCATTACTGGTCTCCCTCAAATCCTCATTACTCAGAGTGTGGTCAGGAGTTTCAGCGTCACTGGGGAGCTTGGTAGCAATGCAGAATCTCATCTTGACCCCAGTCCTACAGGAATCAGAATCTGTACCTTAACAAAATCCCCAGGGGGGTTCCTATGCTCAACAACATCTGGGAAGCAGTGCTTCTACCAGTGAACAGTGGTGTCTTTATGAAATAAAATAAAGTGGTTAACAAGAGAAAATTCTCATAAGAAATACACATTTGATTTTTAGTTTCAGCAGTGTTGCAAACTGAACTCAGATCCTCTTTCCCTTTACAAAGCAGAGATGCTGGATAAACTACAGTATTTTTTTTAAGTCAAACTCAAAACACAGACACGGGAGTTTTCTGGTTTCCAAAAAGCTACATAGGAATTCATACATCTTGAGTGGATGCAGCAGAACCCTGGAGGGCAGCAGACCCTAAAAGAGAGAGACTAGAGTCATAAAATCCCAATGAAAATCAGAGATGAGGCCTTGGGTCCATATGAGGTGTGATGCTAGAACTTACACTTCTACATAAACCCTCCCTGCATTGTGTAAGGTGAACGGGAGAACTTCACAAGAGGGCCGAGTAAGAAGCAAAGAAGCATCAGGTCTGGTGGGCCCACAAGCCCTAGTCTGTGCCACGTATAGATATGGAGTCCAAATGAATACTATCCACATGGTGCTGGAATCTCAAACGGACATATTACTGTGAAAATTCACCCTAGACAAGTGAAATCCTGGGGACACCCAGACAGGACAAAGATAAACCATCTTTGTAAACATACTCCCACAACCCAGGAAACATATGACTCATATATTATGATAATAATCCCAGCTGAGGATGAGCCCATAAGCACAAATTAAAACAACATGAGAAAAGAATTCACTACAAGAGGCATTATCAGGTACCATGAGCAGTGGATTAGCATGCCCCAGAACACAGGATAACAGAACAATCCCAAGGAGGCTATCATTTTATTTAAGCCTCAAAGCAATTTACTAGATAAGAAACCTGAGGCTAACAGGTAATTTAAAGATGTGGAAACTGAAGTTCAGAGAGTCTAAGTTCTAATAAGGATTGAGGGCTGAAATCCGGTCCCAATACTTTTTCTACCACATCACATTATCTGTTGTTAATAAATGTATGACTAACTCATACCCTAGCTGGATCAATTCTTTGATTCGTTTAAAACAGAATAGAGAGAAGTGACTTTCTTAGATTGGGAAGGGAGAATTCTCATTCAGTTAATTTGATCTTAAGCAGTCTTTTTTTCACACAACAAAGGAAGGAAGGAAGGTAGGTATCTTTGTATACTCAAGAACTTTTATTGGGGAAAAGGAAGTGACAGTGTAAGAAGCTTGAGGCAGTTGGACAAAATGGGAGGTAATAGGTAAATATCCATCTGGATTTCCAGAATGCTCAGAAGACAAGGTTTTATACCTTGGCAATTGTCTTTATTTTATTTTATTTTATTTTTTTGCAGTACGCGGGCCTCTCACTGCTGCGGCCTCTCCTGTTGCGGAGCACAGGCTCCGGACGCGCAGGCTCAGCGGCCATGGCTCACGGGCCCAGCCGCTCCGCGGCATGTGGGGTCCTCCCGGACCGGGGCACGAACCCGTGTCCCCTGCATCGGCAGGCGGACTCTCAACCACTGCGCCACCAGGGAAGCCCGTCTTTATTTTTCTAAGGTAGGATGTCAGGTAATCACTGGAACTTGAGCCAAGATGAGGTTTTGCTTTTACTCAGAGCATCATCATGGTGTCCCTGAAAGGCTTCTTGAAGTTGCAGCTTCTAACCCACAAACCCCCATGAAGGCTGCTAAGGAACTGGTGTATATTTCAGGCATTACAGCATAGCCATAATTTCTTATCCCTTACCCCTTTACTAAATTACAATTAAATTCCATCATTCAAAACTGCCTGATCTTGAGCCAGATGCATATATCACAAGAAGGCATTAAAATCTGACCTTTTCCAGTAAGAAATGTCATGAGTCCATCACAGAAATGTAACTCCCTTTCAAATTAGAGCTAAGAAAGATTTGAACTTCAAAGGGGAACTCTTCAATTACAGGTGAATCAGAGGACTTTTCTAGTAACCTCTTAAAATTATGAATTCTAAAGAAAAAATAAGATGACTTTTGTGTTTCAGAGCACAAGTAAAAATGAATGAGTAAATAACAGGTGGGAAAAAATGCTACATACAAAAAAGTGAAAAAGGACTGCACTGATCCATCTGTTTGAAGTCAGTTCTAAGTTTACTGGAAACTTGAAAATCAGAAACATTTCAGCAGAGGCCCTAAAACCCCAAACAATTATCCATTGTCTCTTTTACTGGCTAAGACTTACATCTAGTGGCTTCATCAGTATAGACAGCACAGAGACTGCAAAGAGTACTGTGGGGCTTGATTTCAGAGCTTGCTCTTGGAATATTTATCATTTTAGCTCAGTAAATAGCTAGTTCTTTGTCAGCAGGGAGATAAGAAGGCACCCCTATCAGTCTTGGTACTTTCAGAAGCACACTGTGGAACATCCATCTTCCCTCTGATGACCATCCATGCCTAGAAAGTAAGTATTTAGACCTTTGTAAAGAAGAGTCATTCAAATAAGAAAGAAAAAACTTAACTGAATAGTAACAAGAGGAAAAGGTGGGGACTGGGAGCAACCAGAGACAGAGATTCAAGAGCAATGGCAACTGGGCTCTGCCACGGCCGGGGGCTGGGGTGGGGGTGGAGGGATGGCTACGAGGCAATTCTAACTGAGGAGTGTGGACTGAGGCCATACATAGGCATCTCAACCTCCATCAACACAAAAGCAAACCTGGTGTCCAAGGGAAGCAGGATGGCTTTCCCAACATCCATTTATGTCTTCATTTAATAAATACTTATTGAGTTCCCACTGTGTATACATACATATCAGAGACATATCATGAGTATAAGGAGAAGGAAAAGAGATAATAAAGCATACGATAGGTAGCAAAAACAGGCCAAAATAAAATAATAACTAATTCGAAAGAAGAAGAAACAATGTCAATTGTGGGACTCTGTAGCTTCATGTAGAAAATAGTATTTGAGCTGGGCCTTAAAAAAAAAAAGGTAAGATTTGGACATACAGATACACTACGTGGGACTGGTGTTCCCAACCCCAGATATTTTTATTTAATTAATCCAGGGTAAGACCAGGCATGGGTAGTTTTGCTCTTTTGAACACTTCCCAGGTGATTGTATGTGCAGCCAAGGCTGAGGATCCTGAGCTAGAATAGGGCAGACATGGAGACTGGTAGTTTGTACCCTTGGAAGTTTGTACCAAAACTCTATAATACCAGCTCCCAGTGTGTCATGACTCATGAACTGACACAATGCCCCACAGATAAGATATAGGAAGAGAGGCCAAAACAAAATACTGACTTCAACATAATCATAGTCCTTTGGGAAGTTCCATTTATCAGATGAAAGGCAATAACATAAGACATTTATGGACACTGTTTGGTGCTCTGGTGGACTCCCTACCAGAACAGCTCCCACTTGAAGGAACTAAATGAAGAACTGGCCACATGGAATCAGGAGTGGACAAACTCACAGAGTGTGCATAATGCTACTTTTGGATCTGTGTTTGAGAATAGAACCAGGAACACCCCATGGTCTCACCATTGTGGTGGTCTCTGTGACAATTCAATAAAGCAAGCATGAGCTTTTCACAATGAGAAGGCACCTTTCAAAGTCTGAACTTTAGAAGGTATGATATTGTAAGCTTAGGTGGGCCAAATATTTGCACTGGGCAGCAGGGAATCTTCCAAGTGTGAGGCTTGTGAACATGTCTGAAAGAGTAAAAATGGAATCATATAGCTTTAGAGCGGCCTCCTACTATAAGTAAGTAGAGTAACTTGTGTTCCACTTATCTACTGCTGTATAAAAAATGACTCAAAAATGAAGTGGCTTGAAACGATTTATCATTCTTTCTCATAGTTCTGTGGGTTGCCTGGCTCAGCTGACTGATTCTCCCTTGGTTCTCTCACACAGTTGTGGTCAGACAGTGGCTGGGGTCATCTGAAGGCTCCACGGGACTGGACATCGAAGATGGCACACTCACGTGGCCACTCGCTGTGAGCTCAGCTAGACCGTTGACTGGAATGCCTACATGTAGCCTCTCTCTGTGACTTGGATTTCTCACAGTATGATGGCCAGATTCCAAAAGATAGGAAGTAGAAGCTGCCAGTTTCTCAAAGTCTGGGTCCAGAAACTGGCAAATATCATTTCCACTATATTCTGCTTTTGTTTTGTTTGCTTTTTTTTAAACCTGTGACAATGATCAATTTATTGCCTCTCAGCTGTGTAATTTCTTCTTTGTCAGCAGAACTAATGTTAAGCTTTGTCAGTGGAGATGCTGGAGGAGGAAGGGGCTTTCTCTTGCTGGTTCTGATGTGCTCCTGTTACCTCGTAGCTTCTGTAGCTCCTGGCTCTGCAGTTCAAAGCAGCCAGCACGGGCTTCCCTGGTGGTGCAGTGGTTGAGAGTCCGCCTGCCAATGCAGGGGACACGGGTTCGTGCCCCCGGTCTGGGAGGATCCCACATGCCGCGGAGCGGCTGGGCCCATGAGCCACGGCTGCTGGGCCTGCGCGTCCGGAGCCTTGCTCCGCAATGGGAGAGGCCACAGCGGTGAGAGGCCCACGTACCGCAAAAAAAAAAAAAAAAAAAAAGCAGCCAGCAGCACGTAGCAGCAAGCAGCTTCCCCTGGCATTCCTTTGGTTTGGTTCACAACAAATTCTGAGGAGTGCCACTTCCCTGTGGGAGGTTTCTCCAGGCACCTCAGAGGGCAAGTTTCCAGCAAGTTCCAGAGCGAAGATTTCCAGCTCGTTCTTCTGGCACAGCATCAGAGCAACTTCACAGTCCTTTAATGGTCATCGCCATGCCTTGACTGTATTGTTGATTAAAGCAGTCACAGAGCCTGCCCAGATTCTAAGAGAGGGGACTTAGACCCTACATCTCTAAAGAGGAATGTCAAAAATACAGCCATCTTTAATCTTCCACAACTTGTGAATAGATTAGCTCTTATTCTCAACACCATATATTTGAGCTTTAAATGGATATTTTTTCACAGTTCTTTAATAGCAACTCCCACAGCAAATAAAAAAGAGCAATATTATATACAATACAAATATAAAAGAGTAATATTGTGTTATTCTTCACTGCAAGCTCATCACCTATAAGTCTGAGTTGGTTTTTTCCAGCAGTCAGGATGAGTTTGCACCAAATATCTCTTCTCTCTGCCTAGTTCCCTCAGTGACCAAAAACATTAGGTCTACAAAGACAGGGGCAAACACAGGGTAAGAAGGACAATCAGTAGACCAGGACACAGATCAGGCCACACAAAAGGGTCAAATCCATAGCCTGGGTTTTACGGCCACTCTAGAATGTTTCCACAGATCGTGACTGCTGGAATTCTGCCAGCATCAGCCCCACAGTCCACGATGATCCAGCGCCCAAGAGCTTCTGCATTGCTAAATGCTTGCGGGGCTCAGAAATCAATATCTAATCACACTTAAGCTGGAGCCCGATATTCTGTACACTCAGCAGTGTAGGTTTCTGGTCGCTGGGTATATAAAAGTTAACATGGGAAGCAGAACATTCGTTGGAATGAGCCGCATTAAAAATATCACCACTCTGGTTCAAATCACTGTTAATGACATTTATCGAGTGCTCATTTTGCAATGTCCCACTTTACCAAGAGCTATAAGATGGTACAAAGGAAACAGAACACGCTTTTTTTTGACCTCAGAAGCTAATGTTACCTTTTTCTTCTCTCAGCCCTTCACTAGGAACATAACAGCTAGATTATGTCTCAAAATCTGTCAGCTTTAAAATCCTGAGTAATGGGAATATCAGAATAACGGGAACATCAGCTACACCTGGTCTCCTGGTAGGAAATTGCTAGGCTCTTTTCAGTGAGGAGCATATCAAGAAACCAACTAGGCCTTTTAGTAAGCTATTATAGAGTCCCAGGTGTAGCCAAGTCCCTACTGTCCCTTCTCTGTCCCTAAGCTATATAATTCACACCAAATTCACAACAAAATCCCTAATGAAATTTCTAGTAGCAGCTAGACATCTAGCTGGGAAGTTTGTACATCTAGTGATGTCCCTTCCCTTTTTTATAGGCTAGCTCCCCATCACCTAAGAAATGGATTTGTGTAACACTTCCTAGATGAATGCTTCTCAAACATTAATGTGCATACGAATCTCACCTGGGGATCTTGCTACAATGTAGGTTCCAATTCAGCGGGTCTCAGATGGGGTCCTGAGATGCTGCATTTCTAACAAGTTCCCAGGTAATGTTGACGCTGCTGGGACTCAGACCACACTTTGAGGAGCAAGGATAGAGGTTACTATGGAGAGAGCTTTACCTGCTTCCGGCAGTGTTCAAAGGAAGAAAAACAAAACAAAGGAATCCAGTTCCCTATCGTTTCCTCTCTCTCACTCAAGCACGACAGATTATATGACAATCAAGCCTCAAGAATAGCCTTGGGAACCTCAAAATTCTCCAAGTTGGATATGAAAATTAAACTCCAACCCTGGCCTCAGGTTTAAAATATCAGCCCAGTTTGCGGACACCGACAACCAGAAAACACTGAAAACTTAATTTGAAAGCTTTGAATCTATCCTCACAGTCATGAATATCAGAGAATCACTTTAAATTCGTTGTCTTTTTTTTTTTTTTTGCGGTACGCGGGCCTCTCACCGCTGTGGCCCCTTCCGTCGCGGAGCACAGGCTCCGGACGCGCAGGCTCAGCGGCCATGGCTCACGGGCCCAGCCGCTCCGCGGCATGCGGGATCCTCCCGGACCGGGGCACGAACCTGCGTCCCCTGCATCGGCAGGCGGACTCTCAACCACTGCGCCACCAGGGAAGCCCCGTTGTCTTTTTTTGACACCAAAAAAAAAGAGGGTGCATGTTTGCTTGCCTTATAGGTCCTGCAAATTTGTTTCTTGACTGAGAGTTTAAGACAGAAAGTTAGAAACTAAACTTTTTCCTAAAGCATCTATATATTAGAAGCATAGAGGTTTGGATTTTTAAATTTATTTTGGTTTGAATTATGTAGATATTTGTCCTGACTCCTCAGATCACGCTAAGAACTTATTTTGTTGTTTTCCGCAAGTCTTTTATGTTCCTTATCTGCATATCATCTTAGGTCACCCTGTCCCTTAAGGTCCATAAAATTGGTTCAACCTCCTGTTCTGTACACTCTGGAATGCCTGCCCAGGACCTCTTTGTGTTCCTGGGGGAACTTATGTTCTATGCTTATTTCTATTTCAAATTATACTGAATGTCTGTTCTCTGTTTTGTACTTCTTAGCTTTATTTTTCCTCCTAGATTATCCCCAACCCAGCCCCTTCCCACCTTCATTTCAAGCTCTTGTGTTTTTTTACTGAAGGTCATAAGTGGAGGATTTTACTGCTGCACTGCAAACAAACAAATTTAAAGCATGTATCACAAAGCACTCTTCTTGAAATTTCTGTCAGGCTCCTGCCTTCAGTGTATCTCTGGACCTTCTGCCTTCTTGATGATTTATTCCTCTTCCCTTCCTTCGCATTTCTCTCTCTGCACCACCTCTCTCGCTGACTGCCCCTGAACAGTCCAATTGTGTGTTCACCCCCAGTTATGCAGAGCAGTTTGGGTCTCCACATCCTCTATTCCCAAACTGTGCCAAACTCACTTTTTAGGCAACATGCTAATGAGGTAAGTTCAATCTTTGGGTGCTAATCTGTTTATTCTTGTTCCACAGAGGCTTTAACCCAAAATTCACAGAGCAATTCCTGTAGTTCAAGTAAAAAAGTGAGAGGGGTTAGTACAAAGGCTCCAAAGCTCTTAGTAAACCTATCCAAAATACATACCACTCGTTTGCATGTATCGATGAAGAGATCGGTGGACACACATAAACACTCAATTTTGGAAATCACATCACAAAGCTTTGCCTTTTTCCTCTAACTTAATTCATTCAGAAAAAGAGAAAAGCACTCCTGACATCCAAGAAGCTGACCTAGTACTGTTAGCTGGGCCTTGACATTCTCCTGTTGAACATAAACAGTTTCACAGAAAATCATCATCAGACAAGGCCACTCTGTGACCAGGATGGAATAAGACAAAAACACAGCCACTTAGTAATCGTAACTAAACACAGACAAAGCGTGAACATTGTCCAGAGCACAAAATACCAGACAGCCTGGCTAATATGAGTGACTGCTGCTTCTTTCCCAATTACAGCTTTAGCTTTGCTGCACTCCCTATACATAAGATTTACAGGGATATTCAATAATAGAATTGTCCTTCTTGATTTCAGAGAGTAGCAATCCAGGATGAACCTCTGCTTCCTTGGGTCTTCCCCCAAAGTACGGAATCAAACAAGTTCTATAATAAGTCCTTCCAACAGCCTCTTGCTGAGACACACCATGGGCAACCATGGTGTGCATTCTCCCTTTCTGGGATGAGTAATAAGCACACTTATTCAAATACAGGGGTGGTTCCTGTGGGTCTTCGACTGGAGGGCGTTGACAGGAAGCAGGACGGATTTGAAACAAAGGTTGAAAAAGCAGGACCATGGGGGCTTCCCTGGTGGCGCAGTGGTTGCGCGTCCGCCTGCCGATGCAGGGGAACCGGGTTCGCGCCCCGGTCCGGGAGGATCCCACGTGCCGCGGAGCGGCTGGGCCCGTGAGCCATGGCCGCTGAGCCTGCGCGTCCGGAGCCTGTGCTCCGCAACGCGAGAGGCCACAACAGGGGAAGGCCCGCGTACCGCAAAAGAAAAAAAAAAAAAAAAAAAAAGTAGGACCATGAATGTTTTGCCTCTGGCAGACTGTGGTACAAATAATGGTGTGGCACAGTTGAAGTAGTGATTGTGTGGCCGTTTTCTTCCAGGACGCCATTTTGCAACTACATGGAAACTAGATGACTACCACTGATGCAATCTACATGAGTCTATGTAAACAGCAGCTGTGCAACTGGAATCTGCATCAATGTTCTCTGCAGTCCAAATTGGATTTCTTCATATAATCTCTACACCTTGCATGCTGTGATGTATCTTTACACACAAAGACTTCTACATTTTTCATTCTGAATACAAAATAACATCCAGACACTCATTTGAAGATTCCTGGCAGACTAGAGCACCACCTGTTCTTGATTTTTTTTTTCAACCAATTAAGCATTTGAATTGTTTCTCATCTAAATTGAATTTGCTTTTATTATTTTTTTCCTGCCCTTGCTCTTTTCTACAGCCATCAACAATATCTAGTAAACAATTGCTTAATGTGCTAAGGAAACAAAAGTGAGGGTGTAGGGAAGTGAAAATGAGAGGGGATAGTATGGAGTGAGGAAGGAGAGCTGTAACCTGGTTCCAGACCTGGGACTGACCTTGTGTGAGGTGACCTTGGACAGGTCACTGCACCTCTCTGGGCTTTGGTTTCCTCTGCCATAAAATGAGGATTAGATGAGGTCTCCGAACTTTTACAAGGTAAAACTGTCACCATCCTCCTTGCTCCCCTTCACTTCCTCCTGACTCAGAAGAGGAGCAACTTCTTCATTCCAAGACTCTCCCTTCCATTGAGATTCCAAATTCACCCTTCCTGGCTTCAGTCAAGTTGTTGTGCTTTCTCTTGAAGCTTTGATTCACCCCCTTTTTTTTTTCTTTAACTTCTTCCCTTTTTTTTACCAAAAGCCCTACTACCAATTCACTGTCAAGAACTGACCAATGACTTCTATGGTTTCTTTCTCCACAGTCCAATTAGTAGATTTCCTGCTGACTCCATGTTTCTTCCTTTGCATCTAATCCATTTTCAACCACTCCAGTTTTCAAGTGATTTGGAAAACAGGTATGAGTTCGACAGAGCTCAAGGAAACATTTTGTTTTTAAAGCAGCATGTGTTGTAAATGAATTGCTAACACAACAGTGTTACACTTACAGCAATCAATATGTATTTAATAACTTGTTTGAAACAGGTCATATTTCTATTTTTCCATGAAATTAATCAGAAGTGCTCATGGAAATCTTTATGGAACACATGATTGTACGAATGTAATGTTTAATTTAATTTGCATTTAAGCAAATAGGTTAAATTTTTTTCAACCAACTACTAATTTATTTTCTTTGGCTTATGGTTTTATTAATTTATGATTGCTTTTGTTAGACTAGAAAAATATATGAGAAGTCAGTTCTCCTTTTAAAAGGACTAGACTGAACTTAAAGTCTGTGCCAGTTAAGTAACTGAAAACCAGCTTTTGCAACTCTCTTTAAAATAGGAAGTACAGAGTTTTGAGTATCTTTGCCCCGAAAACAGCAAGCAGAGAAACTCAAGGCTTGTCTCCTCCGCTCTCACATTAAGGAAGCCCTGAACCCACTCCCCCAACATGCCTCAGGACTGAGGAACAGGCATTGACAGGACTAGCCAAAGGTGTAGCTGCTTTCAAAGTGCTTTCAGTAAATGATGTCATTTTATCCTCATCACTCTAGGAAAGCAGAAGGGGCAGATAAGCAGCCTCCCTTTTTCTCTCCACGGTCTCCTAGTGTCATATAAAAGATAATCTTCCTCACCTTCACTCATGAATTCATGCATCCAGAAACATTTATGGTGCACTTATCGTCTGCCAGAGACTGCTCTAGATCACTGGTTCTCAAAGTGTGAGCCCCAGGCCAGCAGCAGCAGCAGCAACACCTGAGAACTTGTGAGAAATACACATTTTCAGCCCTAACCCACACCTACTGAACCAGAAACTCTGGGGATGGGCCAGCAATCTGTGGTTTAACAAGCCCTCCAGGCGATTCTGATGCCTGCTAAAGTTTGAGAACCACTGTTTTAGATAAAAATATGAGCAGTACACATGCCTTGGCTTCAAAAGTTTCTCTAGGTCAGTGGAATAGCTGGCCAGGTAAATAAATCATTAAAATATAATGAATGGGGGCTTCCCTGATGGCCCAGTGGTTAAGAATCCGCCTGCCAGTGCAGGGGACACGGGTTAGAGCCCTGGTCCGGGAAGATCCCACATGCTGGGGAGCCACTAAGCCCATGCGCCCCCATTATTGAGCCTGCACTCTAGAGCCCACGTGCCACAACTACTGAGCCCGCGTGCCACAACTACTGAAGCCCGTGCACCTAGAGCCCATGCTCCGCAAAAAGAGACGCCACCACAATGAGAAGCCCGTGCACAGCAACGAAGAGCAGCCCCCGCTCACCGCAACTAGAGAAAGCCCGCGTACAGCAACAAAGACCCAATGCCACCAAAAATAAAAAATAAATAAATTTTAAAAAAATATATATATAATGAACGACATCCAGACTAATAAAAACATAGAAGAAAAGCAAAGTAAACTGACCAGTAGCATTCAGAGAAGGCCCACTGACTCTAAAGCACTGCACTGTGAAGAATTATGAAAAAAGGAATTAAACAAAAAGTTATTTAATCAAGTGTGGGATCTCAGGCCTCTGAGCTCATCAAGGGAACAACAACATCAAAAACGCTGAAACCAGTCTAGTCCAAATACAGGATCTCTGATTCTCCTTCCGAATTCTGTGACTCTCTGCTCCCACTCCACAAGTAGATTACAATCAAACTTGAAGTCAGATACTAAGAATTTCAAAAAGGTTGGATTCAGGGGCTGCTGTAGTTCATTTCCTTTGGGGAAAGGTAGTAATCA
The DNA here is from genome assembly GCF_002837175.3 of Physeter macrocephalus. Lineage (NCBI taxonomy): Eukaryota > Metazoa > Chordata > Mammalia > Artiodactyla > Physeteridae > Physeter > Physeter macrocephalus. Next base: position 51,900,557 of record NC_041218.1, read on the forward strand.
ATTCTCTGAGTGGAAGGGAGGTGAGTGCTAGGCGTGTCTCTTACTTTGTTACCAGCTCCCTTATAACACCAACAACTTTCTACGGAGGAAAATCCAATGACCCATCCCTGTCTCTCTAGCCGTGATGAGAGAACGAGGGGCTTGAGGAGATTCCTTTAGTGCTTCTCCATGCAGATCTCTTGATGGGAGCCTATATGCAAACATATCAGCATTATCCCTTAGTAACAGCTACCATCTGGGTAGCACTTTTCTATTTACAAAGTGATTCATCTGTGTTATCCTATTTACCTTCCTTTGGTCACAATCCTATGACCAAAGGGTCTCTTTCAATTCTTATTAAGAAAAAACTCAAAAAACCTTGTAGGATCAGTGTTATGGGTTGAATTGTGTCCTCTTATAAATCAGACGTTCAAGTCTTAACCCCCGGTGTCTCATAACTTGGAAACAAGGTCGTTGCAGACGTTCTTAGTTAAGATGAAGTCATACTGGAGTAGGGTGGACTCTAATCCAATAGGAACAGTGTCCTTATAAAATGGGGGAATATGGAAACAGACATGCACACGCAGAGAGAACACCATGTGAACATGAAGACAGTGATGAGGGTGACGCTTCTATAAGCCAAGGAACACCCAAGATTGCCAGCAAACTACCAGAAGCTAGGAGAGGGGCCTAGAACAGATTGTCCCTTATAATCCTCAGAAGAGACAATCCGGCCAACACCTTGATTTCAGATTTCCAGCCTCCAGAACTTTGAGATAATAAGTTTCTGCTCTTGAAGTCACCCAGGTTGTGGGACTTGTTACATCAGCCCTAACAAACGAATACAAATGGCTTCACCAAAATCTCTGAGGGGTATTGGGCACAAGTGGCTCTGGTGCCACTTCAACAGAGAGGGCACAAAGAGGAGTCAGTGTCACCCCACTGTGCCACGAACCTTATGAAGCTCTGGCATCTCACAGGCTTCCTTCCACCAACAGTGGTGCTCAGGGTTGTAACCAAAGGAGCCAGCAGAACTGGATGGCACAATGCATGCTTGGGGGACCCAGCAGAATCCCAGAGTAGAAGGAAAGAGGAAAAGCTGAGGCTGCCACTTGTCTGGGAAGGCATGTGTGACATGAACCCCCCCCATCCCCCCATCCCATGGGACCCCCATGAACACCTTGGGGGCTATTACCAAGCAGGAGGTACAACGCCCCCCACCAACAAGAAGAGCAAAAGTCACTGAAACAACCAGTTTAATCTGATCAGAATTTTAGTTAAGAAAATGACTCATAACTTTGAGTTCTCTTCTGGGATTGCTCTGTTCATCTTGGGAAAAGCAGAAAACTCTCACTTCCCATATCATTAAGGTAGAGATGTTAACCAGAATCATTTTGTGTAATTATAACTGTATAATTAATATAACGAGCTTAGAAATAATTATCACAGATATTTTCACAACCCAGAACTGACAACTGTTAATAATTATAAATTCTCGTTGGCAGAAATATCTGTTAGTTATATTATTCTTTTTACTTTTCTGTTTTCAAAAATATCTCCAAAAGATCTTTTTAAAGAACTCTTATCTACCAACCTATCTGACTATAGATCTGACATTTACCAGCATTGTGAGTTTGAGCAAATGTTTTACTCTCTCTGAATTATTTCCTCATCCACAAAGTGAGGTTCATAATAATACAAAGTTATTTATGAGGATTAGAGGTGATGTATATAAAGAGGTGATGGTAGACAGTAGGCATCCCCAAAATGGTGACTACTCTTATTCTGAATCTCCTCACTAACGTCCCCAACGTGTAATCATCCAGTCCAGCCATGAGCACTTTAAACTTTGACAAGGAAACCTGACTTCTTAGGCTGGCCTGTTACATTTTTTAATTCTTCATTGTTAGAAAGTCCACTAAATAGTCCTCCTGCAAGTCACTATGGTTCTAGTTGGGGCACAACATCCTTCCATTCAGTAGTCTTTCAGCACTTTAATTCAGCTAAGAATCTTCCACCCTCCTTCAGCCCCCGCCCCCCATCTTTAATGCTTCTCTTTCCCATGTTTAAATGTCTCAATCTCTCTATCATCTCAGATGGGACTTAATTTTGAGTTCCTGCACCATGATGGTGAATTTCCTCCAAGCACGCTTCCATTGACATTTACCTCTCTAAAAACTGTAATGCTTGGAGTTGAGATTGGAGCTGAACTCTTCTCCCTACCCCACATCCTTGTTCTAGATCATGGATGGGCAAACATTTTCCATGCAGGGCCGGATAGTAAATATCTTCACCTTTACTAACCAGTCTCCGTGCAATCACTCGACTCTGACACCGTAGTACAAACGCAGCTATAAATAGTATGTCAAAGAATGGGCATGGCCATTGAAAATGGGAATCTTTCTTTAGTAGAATACCATCTAAAACAGAGGTCAGCAAATTGTGACCCATTGGTCAAACATGGCCTGTTTTTGTAAGAGAGATGTTTTACACTGCCATGCCCATTCTGTGACATACTGTTTATAGCTGTGTTTGTACTACAGCGTCAGAGTCGAGTGATTGCACTCTTGGCATAGAGAAAATCTGATTCCCTCATGATGGAAGTTTTCCACAGATACACAGCAGATCTGGAGCTCCCAAGTGGAGAACTTTGCCTTCATCTATATTACATAGCATCTTGATAGATTCAGCTCACCTCGCTAACCTGTTAAGTACTTTTTGGGTAATCATTTTATTATCTAATGTGCAAGTCACATCCATCCTTTCCTTTGTTTATACATTATTTTCTCCTTTATTCATAAGCTGTTTGAATAATTAAGGTATTTATGTGTAGCAATTAATTAGCAACTAATGAGGCACAAAACCCCACAAAATTCCTTTCACCAGCTGTTCATAATTCAATCCAATTTTTTTTGTTCACTCAGACTCAGGAATGTCCTTAATTAACATTTGCTATCATCTCCTGCCTTGATGACTCAGTGTCTATAGTGTCACCAGCCTATTATTGGCACAGGAATGAAAGGAACACTGGATTTTGAGTCAAAACGCAAATATTATTTCCATTTTTGTTACTTACTAGTTTGAGTACTTAAGCAGGTTAATTAAGTTCTCTCCATCTCTATTTCGTCATGCATAAAATAGAGTAAATAATGCTTTCCCTGTCTATTTCATAAAGTTAATTTGTCAAACATGGACATAGATTTGAAGGTTATTTTCTCCATGTGTGTAATGTGTTTACTATATAGAACGACAGTCACAATATACTGTTAGCAGAAAAAGGTAAAAGATCAGTGTTACCTTATCATTTTAATTTTTCTGGAAGAAACCACATCAAAATGTTAATAATGGTCATCTCTGTGTAGTAGAATTACAAGCAACATGTATTTTGCTCTTTTTTGCTTATATGTAGTTTCTATGTTTTCTATAATAAGCAAGTACTACTTGTATAATAATAAAAGGTCAAATTTTAAAATAATTGCTTATTGAATTATAAAATAATCCATGTTAATTCTAGAACATTTGGAAAATACAGCAGAGTATAAAAAAGAGTACATATATTAACATGCACTTACTTACTGGGGTGTTACTACAACTCATAAGAGGAGTTGCAATAAACCATCTTTAAGGTGAGTTCCCATATTCCATGGTTCCTGGTACTCACAGAGTTAGCCTAAAAAGGCAGCTGGGGCTTCCCTGGTGGCGCAGTGGTTGCGCGTCCGCCTGCCGATGCAGTGGAACCGGGTTCGCGCCCCGGTCTGGGAGGATCCCACATGCCGCGGAGCGGCTAGGCCCGTGAGCCATGGCCACTGAGCCTGCGCGTCCGGAGCCTGTGCTCCGCAACGGGAGAGGCCACAACAGAGGGAGGCCCGCATACCACAAAAAAAAAAAAAAAAAGGCAGCTGAATAACCTACATGCATCAGGCAATATTTTTAGTATGTAAATCTCCATGGCAATTTAAAAAAGGAATTAAAATAGCTATGGCTCATGTAATTAGAGGTGACTCATGGAAAGTCATGGAAAGTCATTTCAGTTGGCAATGCTGAAACTTACCTTGTGATGCTGTCAAAAAAGAGCAACATATAAAGAGTTAGCTTGTTTGGGGGACCCTGATTTTAAATAACTGGAAATAAATAAATTTTCTCTAAAAGAATAGACTGAAAAAACAGAGTAAACAAGACTTTTAATTCCTTTAAAGGGCAGTAAAGTAAGGGTGAACTTTGGAAAGGGCTTACATTCTGCACTAGAATTCTTTCAAATGCCTCTCAAGTCTAAAGCACAAAGTCTAGCTGTTCCATCACAGTGTCTCTAAATCAGCTCTGAAACTTGGGGAAATACGCTAAGGCTAATGCAGAATATTAGGAGCTTATATATAGTATAAAAAAATTTCGTCCCACTCTTGTATCACCACCAAATGGGAAACAGAATGAAATTCGTGACTGACAACCTATACAGCAAGTACATTTTACACTCTCCCTAAACCTAAAGCCACATATAAGAAGCCCCTGAATAGAATTTCATAGTGATCATAAATACAGTATCCCAGCAATTCTCTTTCATTCTTTTCAGAAGGCTTTCTGCAGTGGCTAAAACTGCTAACTAAAAATAAACCCAGAGGGAGCAAATATTTACAAATTATATATCCAATAACAAACTTCTATCTAGGGTGTTTATATCAATAGAACTAACTAAATAATAAAAAGACAAATAACCCAATTTTAAAACAAGCAAAGGATGTGACTAGACATGTCTCCAAAAAAGATATACAAATGGCCAGTAAGCACATGAAAAATGCTCAATATCATTGGTCATCAGGGAAATGCAAATTAAAGTCACAGTGAGATACCACTTCATACCCACTAGAGTGGCTATAATCAAATACATGGAAAATAATATATTGGCAAGGATGTATAGAAATTGGAAACTTCACATACTGGTAGTTGGAATGTAAAATGGTACAGCTAATTGGGAAAGAGTCTTGCAGTTGCTCAAAAGGTTAAACACAGAATTACCCTATGATCCAGCAATTCCACTCCTACACATATACCAAGAGAGATGAAAACATAAGTCCACACAAAAATTTGTACACTGCCCATAACAGCATTACTAGCAATACCCAAAAAGTATAAGCAACTCAAATATCCATCAAGTGATGAATGGAAATATATGGTCATACAACAGAAAATTATAAAAAAGAAATGAATACTGACACAAGCTACAACATGGATGAATCTTGGAAACATTATGTTAAGTGAAAGAAGCCAGTCACAAAAGACCACATATTGTATGATTCCATTTTTATATAAAATGTCCAGGGATAAGCTAATCTACAGAGACAGAATGTAGATTAGTTGTTGCCTAGGGCTGGAGGAGAAGGTGACTGGGGGAAAATAGGGGTGACTGCTGAAGGCACACGTTTCTTTTTGGAGTGAAAATGTTTTAAAAATGATTGTGGTAACAGTTGCACAAGCCTGTGATATACTAAAAATCATTGACACTTTAAAATGGGTGAATTGTATAGTATGTGAATTATATCTCAATACAGCTAGTACAAAAATAATAGATAATTAGAAAGATAAATAGGTAGGTAGGTAGGTAGGTAGGTAGATAGATAGATAGGTAGGTAGGTAGATAGGTAGCCGGCAGAGAGACAGGTAGATGGACCGACCAACCCAGGGCAGAGCTATAGAGGCTGACTTCCAGAGCTGACTGGCTCTCAAAATTGGTCTAGTGAGGACGGCTAAGCCACTGCTAGGTAATGGTATCTTCTCTTCTTCTACCTTCACAAATCACTCAATCAATGAGAAATAACTGGTGCCTTGGTGGGATGAATTGGGAGATTGCGACTGACATATATACACTAATATGTATAAAATAGATAACTAATAAGAACCTACTGTATAAAAAAATAAATAAATTAAATTTTAAAAAAAGAATCAATTTTTTCCCTCTTAGAGGTGATATCATCCCTGTTAAGAATATATGTTTTAGATGAAATCTTGTCATTTTATGCAATGTTAATTAATAAAGATTAATAATTATAAAATTATTTTTAAAATTATAATTATAAATTATAATTATAAAAAATTTATAATTATATATTTTATAATTATATAATTTATAATTATAAATTATAATTTGTGGTTTATAGTGGTACCTTCACTAAAGTTAGTTCTATCATTTAAATTTTTTTAAAAGATATAAAAGTAATTATTTTAACAAACATCTTTGATTACTTGTTAAGAGACAGGTACTGTGCAGAAATTTTCTGACTTCTTTTACCTACCTCTTATCTCCACTCTCTATATCAAACATTTCACCCCACTTACCAACTATGGAGTCTTTAGGACCCATCTACTGAGCTGGCATCCTGTCAATCCCATTACAGTCTGGGATTTGATCAAAATAACCCCATTCCTGTCCCCATGGAAATACAGAGTCCTTTTTCAGAAAGGAGAATGTCATTTAGATATGAAATTAAGTATTTTGCTTATTCAGAAACAGTGATGTAAATCCATCATCTGTATTAATAAGGAAGCCATATTTATGATATAGGAATAAGAAAAAGATTAAATTTAACAAACACTCTGTTCTGTCATATGTGGCAGATCTTCTCTGTTATACCTCCTGTAAAAATATTCATATTTCCCTATTGACAAATTTGCTAATGACACATGAACTTACCTTTACCCATCTAAAATGTAAAGTTCTGTATTTATATGAACATCTATATCAAGATGTGTGTCTATTGCTGTAAATAGTGATAGCTCAGGAACTGCTTTTTAGTACTCATTTAAGGTATTAGTGAACTTATTAGTTTATTAAATTATTATTTTCTCACCTAGTCCTAAGCCCCTTTCCTTTTCAATACTATAAAAACCACAACACTTCTGGTTTTCAAGATGGCTGTTTTAAAACTGTCAACTCCCTTCTGAAACATTTCACTACAAGCTTAAATTACAAGTACTTCTGACCTTTCTAAGCCTAAAACAAGACACGGAGCTTTATATTTTCTCCTCCTTCAGTGGCCTTCAGCCCCTCTTCACTGCAGATTCTCATGACCCTGGCCACAACCTAGACTCTTTCCTCTTGCTGCTATGTGTCGGAGGCAGTTGCCTGTGCTGTAAAGAAGATATTTGTCTCTGGTCTTAGCCACCATTCCCCAAAGGACTCCCTAACCAGGGAAAGTAAACACAGTGGGTTGAGCTGGACCATAGGGAGCACCCTTTTCCCATAACCTAATAAGTCTCAGACTAAAGCAATACATGAGGGCCTCACTGCATCTTGGATTTCTCAAAAACCAGGTAGCCAAAAGGAAGAAAAACACAAGGGTATGAGCCCACAGTGCTTATGTATTTAAGCTGCATGGACAAGGAAGGCAGAGGAAGAAAAGATGGACAGTAGTCCTCAGAATAAACCCTGATCAGCTAACCACTTTGGCCACATGGGTGAAAGAGAAAAGAGAGTAAGTCATATCCATGAACTGACATCTTTTCTCAAAATGACTTCTCTGTGAGTAAATGTGGCCTAATCAATATCCTGGATCTGACCAAGGAGATCAGCATGTCTTCTACTTTGAGTAAAGGAAAAAACGTAGGCATAGGGAGCCTCCCCATTCTTTGAGGCCCATGATTTGGAATACTCAACTTCTGAAATCTTAAAATCCAATAAATTACCAACCTCCTTTGACCCCTCCATTTTCACTTCAACTGTTTGTTGCCAGTACTCTTGCCCCCTTGTCTCTCCACCTGATCTTCTCTGGAACCCCCAAGCTTTGTCTTCCTCGCTCCCCAAATAGGCAACTGAACCATGCTGTAGGAGACCACATTGTCAGACCAGCAACTCAGAGACACGCTGCACCCAATTCTTTTGCATCTTCCAGTTAACACTTTCTTCCATTCCACACAGATGTTTTTCCACATCTCCAGTCCTCTCTGATGCCTCTTCCTTCCTTTCCACCCCACCCGGCTTTTCCCTAGCAGATGTACTTGACTCCCTCTATACAGAGAAAATACATTTGCGAAGGCAGGAAATTGAAGTTCTTGCATCTGAACCAATCCTATTTCCTTCCCTCCAGTCTCACAGAAAAAGATGTTCCTTCTCTTCAAACCATAAGCAATATGCACGTTGTCCCTGAGTAGGATCTACTTGTGTCTTAGTGATATTGCTAGAAATAGAAGTCCTTATCTTAGTGTTTGTTTGATTTGCATTTCTCTTAATATGAGGGAAGCTGAGCATCTTTGAAATATTTTTGTATACATTGGATCTTCTTTGCCTGTTTTCTCCATCTGTCATTTTCCCTCATTCTTTTTGATCTTTTCCTTATTTCTTATTTTTCTTCTTTTCTTAGTTGATCCTCTATGTCCTTTAATATATTTTAGCAATATCTATTCTTACTGTTTTCCTTCCACTTTTGCCTTCATTTCTATGATGATTTTACCTCTTTTCTTATATTCCTTTCTTGAGCTCTTCTAGTTTACATCTTCTCCTACATTTCACCATCTCTTTCCTGGGCTCTTACATCTCTGTTTGAAGCTCTTATTTCATAAAAACAATTGTTATATTGATTCTTTTTAATTCACACAATATGTTTTGTCACAATACTCATCTGCTCCAAGGCAACATTTTTCTCATGAGTATTCTCTAACATTTTTTCCTGTTCCTTCTTCCCTTTCCCTATAGTCTATTTTTATATGGATTCTCACTTTTTGGTTCCTCATTATTGAAAGAGATGAGTTTTTCTGGAACAACTAATTGCAAGTGTATGTTGGGAAGGGGCTGGTGTCCTGTTCCAATCCAGGTGGAATTTTCTCATTACCCAGTTTTTCGTGAGTGGTGGTGATTGACAGCAGTGACTCACAAAAGAAACTTTCTCTACTCCCCTGATGCCATGAGACAGGGAATCTATTTCCTCTATATATAGCCTTTCTGAGTGACTTCTTATTTGGTCCTGCTTCCTCGGATTCTTAAAAGCAAACAAAGTCCCCAAACACCCCTGCCTCCTAGATATGCATCCTGTGGCAATGAGGGTTTGAGGTTTTGTACCTCAAGGAATTTCCACTTTACCTTTGCTGGCTCCTTGAGATCTGCAATCTCTACATTCTCATAATTCTCCCCTTCTCTATTACCATTGCTCAGGGAATTTACAGTTCCTTAGCTTCATCAAAACTGTTGTTCAGGAGTTTGCAGGGTTTTCTTGTGCCCATTTTTGTGGGGATGATTTCTAGAAAGAGCTAGAGGAAATGCCCAATTTATATTGTAAGATTCACAACAGAAGTCTGTCTCTTTATATTTTCTCTGAAACCTTGCTTCATGTGCATTTTTCAAGCTCTTCTACATTTTTCCTCAAATTTAGCAAAGAAAATAAAAATCTTCCATTGTACTTTATGACTTTTATCTACCACTGTGCTCTCTTTTCTCATTCACCAAATATTTATTAAATGGCTACTGTTGATGGAGACTGCACTCAGTACTAAGGTTATAATGTTGACCAAGATCAGTGATGTCCCTACTCCCCCGGGGCTTACAATCTGGGAGCAAGAACTCAGATTTAAATAAGCAACATAAATAATCTGCATTCTACATCCCTACTTTCCCACCCTCCATTCACTTTTCAGCTCTCTGCAATCAAGCTGCCACCCCATACTCCTGCTATTATTTAGGCAACATCACTGGAGAAATTTTCATTGACAAATCCAGTGACCATCTATCGGTCTTCACTCACCTTTCTTCTCCATGGCACAGTTCACCATTCCTTTCTTATTAAAATGAGCTCTACCCATATTTCTGTGACCACTCATGCTCCTCATCTGCCCTTGCCCTCTGTCCTCTGACAGTTACTCCTGCTTTTCACTGAGAGCTGGAATTCTCAAGGGCTTTGTCCTTAGCCCTCTTCTCTTGTCACTCTGCATGTTCGCCCTAAATGACTTTACACACACACACACAGTTTAGCCACCCTTTCTATGATGAACTCTCAGATCTGTATCTTTAGCCCAGACTTCTCTTTTGAGCTCAAAGTTCATATATCAGCCACCTCCTGGACATCTGCACCTGGATGTCCCTCTTTCAATTCCAAATGGATAGATTTAAAACTGAATTGATACCTTAATCTCCAAACCTATTAGTAAGTCTATATTCCCCAGACTGTCCCAGTGGCTTTACCAAATACTCCATCACCCAATGCTAAAACCAGCCATTTACCCTTCATCTCTGCCACTTTCTGATACCTTTTATGTGTTGTATTTTAAATCTGCCCTTTCCCTCCAAGCCCACATTTACTTCCCTAGTTCAAGCCCTCACCATCCCAGGCCCGAACTACTGCCATAGCCTCTTAGCAGGTCTTCCCGCCTCATTGTCCCCCTCTCTAGGCAATACTACCAAGAGTGCCAAAGTGATCTTCCAAAAATGCAAACCTAATCATGGTATACTCGCATTTCATTTAAACCTTTTAATTTTTCCTCCTCCCCATGGATAAAATATAAACTCCTTATTATAATTTAAAAACCTTTCATGATTTGGCCTCTGCCTACCACCCTGTGTCCTGTTGCTTCCCTCTCTTCCCTGCCCTATACCCTATGGTCTACTGTATCTCTTACTCTCTCAAACCCACCATGCTAGTCAAAGCCCTATATCATCCGACATAATCCTTCCTGGAGTACACTTCCTGGAACCTTCCTTTTCCTGGAATACACTTCCTCCTTGTTTCCATCTGATGAAGTCTTGCTCATTCTACAAGATTCAACCCAAGGGCTGCCTCCCCACTGAAGCCTTGCCTGCCCCCTGGCCCACCCCACAACGTCATCTCCTCTGAGCCCCAGTCTGATGTCCTAGACGCACCTAAGAACATCTGTTCCATCACGTTCCTATCCTGTGTTTATTCATCAGGACTTTGACTAGGTTGAGAGACCCTTGAGGGAAAGGACAGGGTCTTATTCATTTTTGCACCCCAAGTGGCTTTCCAAGGCCTGACACTTGTGAATGAATGAAGGAGGGAGTGAATGAACCAAGTGTGGCGAGATCACAATGTATGGAACAGTACACCCCAGTCAGTGGGGAAAGGCATTTAACAGCGGTAGTGGTGTTGAAAGACAGGAAATATAGTCCTTCCCCTGGCTATTAAGTGTTTTACATCAGATCCTTACTGAAGTGTTAAAAGTTAAATCAATTTCCAGGAAAACATGATTGCCGATGTAAAATATGTCCTGAGAGGAATATTTCCCTACTAATACTTTCCATACACATGAAAGGGAAAAGTGTACCTGCTGCTCATGTTTGATGTTGTCATCTAGAAGCTCATGTCCTCTCCATTCTCCAGGCCCCTGTTCAAAGGCTAGTAAATGAGTATGTTGGCCAGGCAGCAGTCTGTGCACAGGTTCTTAGCGGTGTAACGAGCCATCTCCCCGTCAGTACCTGGTCAGGTCCAGCTGTGAGACAGAGCAGGCCAATACACAAAGCCCATTCCTTGTAGTTTGGGTGGAGCTAACCTCATCCACCCCTGGCTCCAGGGGTGGGCACGTGACCCTGACCTGACTTCACATTCCCTCCCCAGTCTGCTGAGGTCCCTAAGGGGGTCGATTGTAAGTCTCAGGCATCTGGCAGCTATGCTGCTTACTTGGCTAAAGAATGAACAAGTACAAGTGAAAAATGCAGAGAAGTCCAGTAACATCACTTGATCCCTAAAGAAAGAGGCATCCCTGGAGTTCCTTTTTTTTTTTTTTTTTTTTAACATCTTTATTGGAGTATAATTGCTTTACAATGGTGTGTTAGTTTCTGCTTTACAACAAAGTGAATCAGTTATACATATACATATGTTCCCATTTCTCTTCCCTCTTGCGTCTCCCTCCCTCCCACCCTCCCTATCCCACCCCTCCAGGTGGTCACAAAGCACCGAGCTGATCTCCCTGTGCCATGCGGCTGCTTCCCACTACCTTCCCCCTCCCCATGTCCTCAAGTCCATGCTCTAGTAGGTCTGTGTTTTATTCCCGTCCTACCCCTACGCTCTTCATGACATTTTTTTTTTCTTAGATTCCATATATATGTGTTAGCATACGGTATTTGTTTTTCTCCTTCTGACTTACTTCACTCTGTATGACAGACTCCAGGTCCATCCACCTCCCTTCTTTTTATGGCTTTTAAAAGAAGTCTGAATTGGGTGTCTGTCACCTGCAGCTGAAGGAGTCCTTCCTCTTAGAGGCCAACATGGACTGCTCCCAAGAGCAAGCAAGACTTGGCAGAAACTTGGGGCTGGGTTTGCAGTATGGGCAGAACACGGGTCTTCTGAGAATTTCTCACAATGCTTTATGTGACTGCCAGATTTTATGTTGAGATTTTTTTTCAAAAAAGAAGATAAGTCTATATTTTTGGTCACTGCTGTTACTTTTTCTACTCCTTTTTGTTTCTCATCTTTTCACACCCACACTCAACCTTCCGGCTGAGGTGAAGGGAGGGGTTGGTCATGTAACAACACTAGACCATGTGAAGCCACCTATCCATGAGATGCTAGACGCCATCCTCTGGATACCTAGGGTCCTTCTGTTTAGTGGAAGGGAAGGACGCCTAGACCAGGATTACCTGCCACCTGAGAAGTCAGCATAGGCATGACCTCCCTTGAGGTTTAGTTTCCCCCTAAAATTAAAGCGGAGATGGAGCTTTGCTTCATCCTGGTCCCTGCGGGATCCCATAATGGTCCTGTATAATTAGCCTGAAGATATTCCCTGCTCTTTGTTTGTCAAGAAAACAAGTGGAAAGCACTAAAAAGAAGAGTAGTTGTTCAGAGGTAAATAGCAAGGGAAAGGTGGAAATGTTTGATCTCATATATAGATATGACCTTTGTGTTCTCCAAGTAATTACTTTTGGTTTACTTTTTTCTAAAAGTGCATCAGACTTGATGGTTGGTAAGAATGAACACTAAAATTATGTACTAAAAACAAACGAGGCTCTCAGGGGATGGAGCCAAATAAGAGAAACCCAAAGCCTTGGCACTCACACTTAGTTGAAAAAACCAGACATCATGAGTTTTGTCAGCCCTTCTGCATCTATCAGACCTTCTCTCCTAACACTAATTACCAAAGAGAGGGAATCTCAAAGTCTGAGGCAAAGCCTTTGATTTTTCAGTTAAGAGATCACATCAACTTTCAGAGGAAATTCCAGATGTCCCTGTATTTCTTCATTATTGAAACTTCTCCTCAGTCTGTATTCCAGAAAAGTTTGAATCATGTTTCTGCAAGGTACAAATTAACAGCCCTGACAAAGACCATGTCAGAGATTTCATTTAAAAACATTATTAAACCAAGAAGGTGGTGGCCAAATTGGAGAGGATGTTTGATCCTCTCCCAATTTTCCACTGCTGCAAAGACAGAAACTAATGGTAAATCATTCTTTATCATTAGTTCTCCTATTTTTTAAGAACAACTCATTTTAGCAGGCATTTTTTTTGTTTGTTTTTTCTTGCCAGGGCTTCATAACATTGGGATGCAGCTTGCAACACTAGAAGGACAAAACCGAAACCACACTCAGAAATAATCATCTCCCAGTCACTGTAATGGATTATAAATGTTAAAGGGGCCGTCAATTAAATTAACGTGATGGTGTTTCATAAAGTAGGTAAATCTTTTTTTTTTAAATAAATTTATTTATTTACTTTTTAAAAAATATTTTTGGCTGCGTTGGGTCTTCATTGCTGCGCGGACTTTCTCTAGTTGCAGCGAGTGGGGGCTACTCTTGTTGCGGTGCGCGGGCTTATTGCGGTGGCTTCTCTTGTTGCATAGCACGGGCTCTAGGCGCATGGGCTTCAGTAGTTGCAGCATGCAGTCTCAGTAGTTGTGGCGCACGGGCTTAGCTGCCCCGCGGCATGTGGGATCTTCCCGGACCAGGGCTCGAACCCATGTCCCCTGCATTGGCAGGCGGATTCTTAACCACTGCACCACCAGGGAAGTCCTAAAGTAGGAAAATCTTAAATGGAGGTAATGCTCTTCTCATTATACTTAGGGATGAGGAGATAGTGAGACCCAAGACCTTGCTACAGAACAGTACCTTTGCTTCACTTCTTCTTGTGCCACCAAATTTAACAGACAATTTGAATAAAACTGTGGCCTCACATACTCACATAAATTGACTTTTATTGCTAACTGGGGCATACTGAAAAGCATGAGACTAATGGAGCCAAACTTCCCATAATTATTTGATCAATTTGTTATCCCTTTATTTTTTAATTTTTTTTAGAAGAGCAAAGTTGCATTTTCCTCAGTCCTCACTCAACCAGTTGATAGTAGAAAGTTCTTATTATTCCTTTTAAACTCGCAAATGGGATTCTTTATCTCAGAGGCCCAATGACCATTTCAAAGAAAAGATTTTTATTTTTAAGAGATTCTGATTTTAATTGGCTACTTAGAAAGTCTATTTTGGAAAATGTACATTCTCGCTGGAGTTAACTCAATCTATATAGTTCAAAAAAGGGCAAATTCTACTAGAAGGAAAATAGCATGGACATTGGAATGCAGTTATCTGGGATAATAATACTTAACAACTTGGGGAGGTGGAGGAAGTAGTTCCTCTTTAATATCTCAGCTCAGCCTTCCTTTTGTTATCACTATGTCAGTCACATTATGTTCAGAAACAATCACATGCATACGACAATTGCTTTTTAAGCACCAAGGAACTAGCTGCAGTAATTTGGTTGTTTCCATCCATTCTCCAAATAAAGATATTCCGTTAACACAAAGGCTCAGAGTTTATGAATTTTTTTTTTGAAACTGACAGACACACTTCCATGCACTTGATCACCGTGCACTGAAAGAGTAAGAGAAGCAAAGACTGCAAAGGAGCTGGAAGAAATACAGAAGAGCCCTTTCCAACCTTTTGAAATGCCTGAAATAATAATGCACATGTAATGTACAGGCAATAACCCTCCAGTAAAAAAAAAAAAAAAAACACAAACAGAAAAGAGAGCCCTGAATAAAAGCTTGGGTGATTCTACACTTTAAATAAGCAGGTGAAATGTCAAAGCATCTTTTTGTAGGTGATACCTGTTTAACTGTAATTCTATATGCCATATTATGCAAGAATCTGAGTTTGAGCAAAGCTGGATTTTTTTGTCTTTAATCCACCCAGGCATTGTGCCCAGAAATAGGGCTCTAGCTGTTGAGGGACATGAAGGGCCACAGGGAGTGAATGATGAGGTTAACGCTGAATCCTCTCTGCACCAGGACGACTGCGTTTTCCCTGCAGCCCTCACACCTTGTTGCTCTTTCTTGTAAGTCGAGTCTGCCCCCACGTGGTGAAAGTGAGAGGCTGCTCTCACTTTCCAGGACGCCCTCCTCATTCTTTCTAGGTCAGTGGGAGCATCTGGTCCCTTCAACATTGTCCTATCCATGAGCTGCTTTTTACTGCTTCTCTCCCCTCTGTCCTCCATCCCCCTTTTCTTCTTTTTCTCCTTCCTTTTGTCTTCCTTCTTTTTCCTCCTCTCTTCTCCCCTCCCCTTGCATTCCAGAGCTATCCACAGTATTATTATCATGCAGCCCAGCCATGAGGGCTAAAACCAGTACAGACCCTCTGCCAGGCGAGAAGATCTGAACTCTGGTTTAAGGAATTCAGACAATACAGTTTCAATAAATCATTAAAGACTAATCACCCTAAGGGGTACTACCATGACATCAAGATTCTAGCAGACACTGAACAAGAAATTGGGAGACGTGGATTTCTCTGGCCTTGGCTCCGTTCCTGGAATATGATATGGATGTAACATGTTTTTAGGAAAATCAAGAAACCTGGACATAAGCACAACTTCACAGAGAAGCAGGAGGCAGGAAGGTAAAGTGGGTTCCTCTGCCCTCGGCAAAGAAAAGCAGAAGGGCACCTACCAGCTCCTTGGTAAGCCACCCGACACACACACCGTAAATAATCAAAAACAATGCTCATTATGCAAAGGCAGCCTCAAGATAAAGCTCCTTGTTCCCCTCGTGGCCCTGTTCCAACCAGCCTGCCATCCTTAGGGCCATCCTGAGCAACCAATCCATTTTGGGTATCATTTTCATCATATCATCTTCCTACACAGAAACTTTCAAAGATACCTTCATAGGTATGAACCTTCAAAGGTATATTGCCTTCAGCGTCTGAATACCTCGTGCATTCAGGATCTCTTTCTCATGCACACACACCCCACACACTCAAGTTCTCTACTCTAGCCACGCTTCTCTCCTGGGTTTCCTCCCACATCATCTTCTCACCTTCATGCTTTTTCATTTGCTCTTTTCCAACCCAGATTGGTCTGACTCAAGGACCACAGCCTTTTGTGAAGCTTATGTCAGTGGAAGTCCCTTTTTATTTTGCAAAACTGAAACTGCATTAGTGCACAGAGCAGGACAGGTCACCCTGGGACATGTAAGTTGAGGGCATTTCCATACCCATATGAAAGCCTCAAATTGAGGTAAAAATATGTGTATTGTAATACAACTGTAATTTACGGAGTTATTAATCTTCTAAGGCAGGCGTAGGGTGGGGGTGAGGAGGGTGAAATGTTCATAAGCTAACAAGAAAGAACTCAAGTGGCTTATACTATTGCCAGAATCCTGAGATGGAATTATGGCCCCATAACTCAAAGTTGCCAGCTCTTTCCATTCTCTAATGGAGGTATTGGAGGACTGGGCTCCTGCTCACTTTCCCCGTTTACTCTCTGGCTTCCACTCCCTTCCAGTCACACCAGGAAGCCCCCTAACTACTTCATGATCTGCCTCAGAGGCAAAAAGTGCGACAGTTATTTAAGTTGCATCTTTGTTGAGGAAATGCAGAAGGAGGTCCCCATAACCCTCCCAATCCAAGGACTCGGCACAGGATTATGGTGGCAAAACCTCTTTCATAGCAGATATAAATGCGGTAAAATGTCCAACCATTGCCTCCAGATCTGGTCAGCATTGATCACTCCCAGGAGCAATAATGCACGGTGCACAAAACACTCACAGGGGAGGGAGTGAGTGTAAATACCACTCAAGAATTACACCAAATGCTCATTGTTCATTTCATTTTTTGGCTATTTCTTTAAGTGTAGTCTATCAGCCCCCTGCATCAGAATCACCAAGAATGATCATTTGCAAATGCAGGTTCCTAGGCAGCATCCCAAACCTATACAGTCAGAATCCTGGAGATAGAGCCTTGGAATATGGATGTGTAATAAGCAATTGAGGGCATTCTCGTCCATTCTTCCAATTATTTGCTCTGTTTTCCTTCACTGTATTTCAGACAGGGTCTATCTCAGGCAGAAACATGCAGTTACTAAGTATGTTCAAATCCCTGCTTTGTGGACCCGCTTATGCCCCTGAACCTACTGTCCCAAATGCCTTCTGCAACCCTCGGCCCTGAAGATGTATCCGTGCACTCACACTGCTCCTGGGCCTCCCCTGAAGTTCCAGCCTGGACTTTTCTTGCCCATATGAGCACTCTCTGAGCATCTAGACCTTTCCATCCACTCTCCTGTCCAACAAAATGTATCTCATCTGTGCCTGATATTCCCAGGCTTTTGCTGTTCATTAGATGACATTCATCAGTTTAACCTGATGAGGAATCCATGGTAGAGGGTTAATGGGTAGGTACTTCTTACACTTTGGCAGTTTTAAAGGACACATTCTGGGACAGACAAGGAAAGCTTTGGCCTTCTCAATCACATCATTAGGTCTAGATTGAACCATCTGCTCGCAGATCTGAAATTCTCTGCAACTTTATCTCTAAAATGAATTAATAATCCCTATGTATTCCCAAAGTAGGGCTTCAAAGCACTTCAGAAACAGAAAAGTAGTATATAAAAAGAATTTGTTATTATGATTCATCTCGAGACCAGCCCTGATTCAAAGATATCATGGCCATTGTTTTCCTGATTTCCACTCTCCAGGCAGCAAGCAAAAAATTCTGATTAAGGTCCTTCCAGCCAAGTCTATGTCAAACATGTCCTCTGATTGGTGAGGGTGGCTGGAGCTCCCAGAGCTGGCCCTGCCTGCAGCTCATCCTCTTTGTCCTTCTCTCTCCTCAACATTAGACCCGTCACACCATGTGGATGTGGCCTACTGAGGGTCACCCAGGGAGTCGTACCCCCTTACTTGACAAAAGGGAAAACTGTTCCACAGAAGTGACAAAAGGTCCGAGCAGAGCTAAGACTGGATCTTTTCTCAACCCAGTACATCATACTGCTTTAAGGTCAGTTTCCAAATGCACCTGAAGATGTCTTTGGGACAAATTCATAGTCCTTAGGGATGTGCCTGTTACTGGCGAAGCCCATTAACAGTTCCCGGGAGATAAAAATAGAATCTTGGTAATAAAATAAAATCTAACCTTTTTTCTTTGCCTTGGCGCTTCGTCTAGTTTCACTTGCTCACAGGGAGCCACGGGCAGAGGCCTCACACCAGCCCTTCAGCCCAGAGTTCTTGGTGCAGAGCCGCCCTGCCGACAGCTCGGCTCGGGGCCGTGCGCAGAAACGCCGAGCACGGGACGACGCGATTCAAGATGGCGGCGGCAGGCTGTGGGGAGGGAGGCTGCGTCCAGCACCACGATGATCTGGAGCCTGAGCTGTGCAGCCGCGCCCACCCCTCGAGAGCTCCGCCCCCTCCCCCCGCTGCCCCGCCCTAAAAACCAGCCCTGACCACGGCCTGTCGTGGAGGGTGTGTGCTCCAGAGTCTGAGCTTACCCCTCTCCATTCTCCGATCAAAAGAATAAAGCTTTCTTTTGCTTCTGAACCAAACTTCGTCTCGTTCTACTGGCTTGAACAAAAATGGGCAGGAGGACCCTTGTTGGGGCCCGACTCAAAAGGGTAAGTAACAAGCCCATGTTACCGGGCCCAATACCTTGATTTCACCCCTTCTTCTCATTCTGTGCCTTTGGCAAAATTGCCCTCTAGACAGCTCTTCCCAGAAGGCATTTCTTTCGGTGGTAAAAATATCCTGCAGGAGTGACATAATACATCCAGATGCTGTAGGAACAGAACCCACACCCTGTGTTTTGCTGGCCGTTATCCGAGTAGACTAGGGCTTTCTCTGGAGTTTGATGCCATGTTGACGTTTGGCTGCCGACTCACTGCCAAAAGCCTTTCATGTGGAGGAGTAAGTACTACAAATGGGGGAGATGGATGGGTTGTTAGACTGTCATAGAGTCTGCTCCATACTAAGCTAGGTTCTCACATGGAACTATGGAAAGAGATCTCAAAAGTCATGACTGACTCCTCCAGATAGATGGACAAGATAGGCCAACAGGGCGTCATTCAAGGAAGTTCCTTGAACTTGGACATGTTCAAGGAAGTTTTTTAAACCTGTATTTCAAAAAACTGAGCTCAAGCCTTTGACCTTTAGGTTATATTAGAACACTAAAATGGGCCCCATGGATAGCCTCTGTGCATAAATTGCTGGCACATTGGTGTTCTTAGCCTCAGAACTGCCTTGAATTTTGAGAAGCGCTAATTGAAATGCAATGCACATGTTCTTTAGCCTGAGCCAGAGGGAGAAATGTAAGGGCTGGACAAGGCTGTCAAATAAATATGATGCACAATAGCAACAGTGGTCATATGTAACTAGCCTAGTGAATTTGAAAACCAAATCTGAGAACATTTGGTGGCTTGATTAATTTGCTTTGCCTATTCGCCATCTGTTGTTATCTCCAGGAGGCCAGGGTGGGCAGCCCTGCTTGGTTCTGCTGACTTAGGCCAGCTGGAAACTCTCCTTCTATAGGGATTGGGGGGTGGGGTCTGCAAATGAACAGAGGTCCCTGGTCCCTGCTCTCATCTCACCCTGTGGCTGGGAAATCAGGTTTTGTATAAGCAACTCCTCCCATATGCTTCAAAACTACTTTTACATCACCTACCTCTGTTTAAAAATTGTGTAAACTCACAGGTTCACCTGTTTTATATCTTCCCCTTGCTGATGACCGAGGAGAAAAGTGAGGTCACCTGGTGATAATCAGGCAACTGTTTCTTTTGAGCTGAGCTGTAGAACCTCACATTTGGATTTTGCCTTTTCTTTGGCTGAATTAGTTCATTCTTTTCACGGCAAAGCTTTTCATCAAAAGCCTTATGTAAACTTGGAGAGCAGGGCCCTAGGTAAGCCAGCTTTGCTTTCTGAATTAGGTAATGAAAGTATCGCTCATCTTCCCCTTGTACTGCTCCCCCCCATTCATACACTTTACTTGCTTCATTCATTCTTCAACAGAAATATAACGAGTGCTTCATATAGGAGGGGCAGTGAGCTAGATACTAGGGATTCAGAAGTGAAAGCACAGGCCTTGGTCCTCAAGGAGCTCAACAGGCTAATAGGGGAAGATAAAGAAATGAAACTATGCTACAAATATTATGATAGAGATTTACACAGGATACTCACGGCAAAGATTTCTGTCTGCCCACCAAGATCTATTCCACTCTTCTTCCCCAGTAATAGAGTTTTAGCCGAGTGTAGAGCCAGCTCTGCAGCCCCAGAACTCCCTCCTGGGCAACTAAGCATGGTCATGTGACTAAGGTCTCCCCATCAAGAATACAAGTTGGAAATGTCATGTGCCACTTCCACAGCTAGGCCTTAAAACATTGCACGTGTGTTCTATGCTTTCTTGCCCCTTCTTATGAGCTGGAATGTGGATTTGCCTGCAAACTAGATTCAACTATGCAGAACAAAACGGTGCCCTAAGGGGTGGGGAGAAACAAGATAGAAGGAGGAACCCTGAACACTGCACAAAGCAAATGGGCCCACTTATCCATCCTGGACTGTTTTGTGAATGAGAAAAAAAAAAAGATCTTTGTTCCTTAAGCCACTGTCTTTCTTACGACAGCTTAGTTTTCATTCTAACCAATACAACTCTGTGCTCTACACTTGTAGGACAAAAGCACTGTCTGAAATAGGGGTAGACAATTCATCTGAGATTATATCACACACTGGGTCATCCCACTTCCCCAGCACCTAGCCCATGCTTATATCTGCTTATGCAGGCTGACTATGGAAGCACTATTCTTAAAACAACAGGTGCATTGAGTATTAAGGGGCCAGAACCAGAAGGAACATTTGAAATTACCTAGGAAGTGGAGTGTAGTGTGTAGTGGAAAGGGTATGGGTAGCAGCATCAGAAAAATCTGGGTTTGAATCCTGGATGTGCTTCTCACTACCTCTAAACCTTGGGCAAGCATCTTAAGGCCTTTAATTTTTAAAGAAATTTTCTAAATAAGAAGAAGGAGGAGGAGGAGAAAACGAATATCTGTCTTGCAGCATGATTGAGGATTATAACAGACATAAAAGGCAAGCCCAGTGCCTGGAACATAGTAGCCTTCTATAGGTGATTATTATCATTAGCATTTTGCAGGCCCTGTGAGAAAAGAACTAAATACTCTCTCACTGCAGAGATCATTCTTTCCTGCACTCACTAAGCCTGCTATTGGCTCAGCTAAAAAGTTTGCCTGGGCTGAAGAAATGTATAATTTGACCTCCTCACCTACAGAAGCAGGTATAAGCATATTTTGCTTTGAACCTTCCTGTACACATCTTCAAATCTAGAATAATGGACCAAACTAACTTACACCAAGAGGACAAATACATTTACTAAAAGCAGAGGAGAAGAGAGTCGACTCCTCGGTACATTTATTTTAATGCCAAATTTTGAATCACTTTTTCCTAGATGCCCGTTTCACTGGATTATAAATGTGGCAAAAGCAGAAACCATGCATTGTTCATGCCGACTTCCTCCAACTTAAAACATTTCACACCATGGCATGCATTCTGCAAACATTCAATAAATATTAAATGTCATATAATTTTAGAGCTATAAAAGTCTTTAGAGATGATCCAATCTTGCTCTCATCTTTCAGATTAATTTCTTCATCCACTCATTCAGTCAATATATATTTATCTGGCAGCACTATAATGTGCTGACAGATTGGGCTGCACAAGAGATGTGGAACGTGACATCACAACTGGGTAAAGTGACTTGCTCAAAGTCAAGCTATTAGAATTAGGAATAGCACGTAGGTCTCTCTCAGTGGTCTTCTTATAGTGTCTTGAGCACACCAAGATCTTGCTCAGTGGGACCTTTGGCTCTTTTAGTTCCCCACTGCCCCCAGATCTCTACAGGGCTGTCTGGTCAACCTTCAGGGCTCTGGTCAAAGAGACTTTGCTTGATCGTCCCAATTAAAGCCTTTTATATCTTCCTTTCCACAGCTGATGACAAAATCAGGCCATTCGTAATCAAAACAACCCTATGTCGAATATTCTAAAAGTTAAAAACTCAATGAATAAAAATATCCTTAATATTTTAGTCCCTCAAAGTCCTACTCCCCTGAAGGAAGACTAGGAAGACCGTGACCCCCTTTCTTCTTAAATTGTGTCCAAATCTTCTCTGAATGTGGATATTTTACCTTGTCTATTGGGATTCCTCATTTCTTTTTAAACTTTTTCCAGGAAATGTTAACGCTTTTCAACATGTATTTATTATGCTGTGTGTATATATGTAACTATGGGTGTGTTTCCCCCTGAACAGTTTGTGGGAAAGTTACAGATATAAATATGTGAGTATGTATTTCTTTCAAAAAATCAAGAACATGCTCTCTTATAACCACAGTACAGTATTACTCAAGGATCCAATCCAAGATCATAAATCTCCTTAGTCTTCTTTAGTCTGGAAGAATTCTTCAGTATATCTTTGTCTTTCATGACCTTGACATCTAGAAGAATATAGGTCAATTATTTTGTAGTATGTCTCAATTTGGGTAGGTCTTATATTTTCTCAAGATTAGATTCAGATTATATCTTTTTGACAGGAATCTCACAGATACTATGTTCTTCTCGGTGCATCTTTTCAAGTAGCACACAATTTCCATTTATCCCATTCCTGCTGATGTTAATTTTCATTACTTGGTTAAAGGGGCTAGATTTTGCCACTGTAGTTACTATTCTTTTCCTGTGTAATAAAAAGCATTTTGTGGAAATAAAATGAAAAGAAGGAAGAAGTCACCACTTCCAAGCAATTTTGAAATCTGGCAGGGCAAATTCTAATAGGTTTCGATGCATGGGAATAATCCTCTGGGCCTGAGGCTTTGCTCTTGGAGTAATTCCTTCTTTTTCTTGAAAGGTATCACATGTTTGCAGATGAGTAGAGTTAGGGT
This sequence comes from Physeter macrocephalus, assembly GCF_002837175.3. Taxonomy (NCBI): domain Eukaryota; kingdom Metazoa; phylum Chordata; class Mammalia; order Artiodactyla; family Physeteridae; genus Physeter; species Physeter macrocephalus. Next base: position 51,923,641 of record NC_041218.1, read on the forward strand.
TAGGGGAATTAAGAGATACAAATGACTATGTATCAAATAAATAAGCTACAAGGATATATTGTACAGCACAGGGAATATAACCAATATTTTACAGTAACTATAAATGTAGTATAACCTTTAAAAATTGTGAATCAGGGCTTCCCTGGTGGCGCAAAGGTTAAGAATCCGCCTGCCAATACAAGGGACACGGGTTCGAGCCCTGGTCTGGGAAGATCCCACATGCCATGGGGCAACTAAGCCCGTGCGCCACAACTACTGACCCTGCGCTCTAGAGCCCGCGAGCCACAACTACTGAAGCCTGCCAGCCTCGAACCTGTGCTCCCCAATAAGAGAATCCACCGCAATGAGAAGCCCGTGCACTGCAACGAAGACCCAATGCAGCCAAAATTAAAACAAATAAAAATTTTTAAAAAGTTGTGAATCACTATGTTGTACACCTGAAATTTATATAATATTGTACATCAACTATACCACAATAAAAAATAAACAAGCAAATATACAAATAAATAAATAAAAGAAGAAAAAACAGAAAAGAAACATAGGTGGTGTCACCAAGTACTTTCAGCCTTAGCCTCCATACAGTGCATAACCCAAGACTGCTCAGGAAGAAGCGTGTAAATTTCTATTAGTCAAATTGAAACAAGGTTGTGCCAGGCTGTGTGTCTGTAACCTTCTATGGCATCAGACACTGCAGAATAGTTCAGAGCTAATCATGTCCAAGGTCTCTTTTGCCCAGGCTGCCGCCTACCTGTAAAGCACGGCAACCAAGCTGACCTGGGTTTGCTGTTAGAGAAAACAAACACATAACAAACCCGGGAATATCCAGGGTGGAATCCCAAATTTTCAAAATAGGCATATATAACTCTCTACTCCTTTTGTCATGACCACTGACCAGGAATGGCCAAGAGGAATAAATCCTTCTTCAAACAGCCATGTTAAGTGACCAAATTGCCTTACTTAAGTATGTGGACCAGGAAAAGATAAGAGATAAAAAATCAGAAACCTTTTTTAGTTGATTTTTAAGATTGCCATTCCAGCACTCAACAATACTGCGGATGGTAGAGAATATGGAATGTCCATCAAATTATTTGACTATTAGCCCATTGTTGGATGGTCTTTGCAAATGATCCAGAAAGCCTAACAACACATGACACAGTTTAGTTGTAAAGGCCACAATGATGTGGCTAGAGTTGGCTAATTGGACTGGAATAGCAATACCATACCCTGACAAAATGTCAAAGCAGAGAAGCAACATCAGTAGTCCCAAAACGGGGTCAAAGATTCAATGTAGTCAATCTGCCAGGAACAGACAGAGCTAATATTCCATGTAATGTGGCCTCCATCACCACAGAACAAATAGGCGAAATTTTTGCAGGAGTCACTAGTCTGGTATGCAGGGGAAGCTTCTGCATCCATGAGAAACATCCTTTACAGTGTGCCCAGTCTGTGATGGTGGATGTGTTACCATGCCCAGTACAATGATGAAACCAGATGGCAATGGTGGCTATCTTGATCAATAGCCTAATTCTAGTTCATCTGAGCAAAAAACAGACCTTTACCATCACCCAAGTGATGTCTGATGGGCAGGCACGATGTGTTTACCCAGTTCATGACACAAAGAGGAATATCTTTAATCTACCAGTCTTAGTCTTCTAAGTGGCAGACCAACTGGCTAGGCCATTGGTAAACAACCCAAAAGTCATTAGGGGTCCTTAAGAGTGTTGTCCAAGGCAAAGGTGGTTTAGCACATTGTGCTGCATTTGGTCTTCCAGAATTGTCATTGGGGTTGGATGGCTGCTGCCACCTAGTGAACACCATCAACTTTCAACTTTGCTGAACCATCAGTGAGCTAGATAATTCTAGTGAGACCACAGACTTGATTATTCACAGCACAGCAAGCATCATGAATGTTAGCATGCTTACCGGGTTCCCCTTGCCCCCAAATCCCATGAGAGAAATGTGAAGGACCCAGATAGGTACCCACATATGAAGCTACAATACATGCATATAAAGCATCATTACCAATTAGACATTCAGCAGTGGAAACCACAACAGTACACTGAATTGACCCAGGAGCCCCACCCAGGAGGCCACTTTAGCTACCCTTCCCCACTTCAACTAGTGCCCAAATAATGAAGTGTGCTGCATTATGGGAGAGAAACACTTACCTTCAAAAATCTACCAATTTTATAGCAAGTAGTAAGCAAGTTCGCTTTTTGTCCCAGAGGGAGACGTTACCTCGTCCTTCAAAGTTGTTCACTGCAGATACAACCCTAAGAAATAGCCTGGGTTAAGAGAGGTCAGAGTCTTCCATTCTTGGCATGCTCAGCAAGATGCATAGAAGCAGGAGAGACCTATGGTGGTGCTTCTCCCAACAACAACCACCCCTCTGGAGAAAAGTAATAATTTTAAAAGGTCTGCACTGTAGCATTCATATACCAATTTCCTGTTTTAAATACTCCCACCATGGCTGACTTCAAGCTACCACTGTGACATCATTCAAGTCAGGGTTGGGAAGAGATGAATCACCACTTGCTAAACCTCCCACTGGTAATTCTTACTTGAATCAATTATTACTGTGATTATTGCCCTTGACTTTGAAGTACATATCTGAATGTTTTATTAGTTCTGTACATGATTTCACATACTATTATTTCCCCTTTTTTCAAAATGTATGCCTGCTTAGCTTTTCAAGTATATATTATCAACTTTTTATAGTTTGTTTACATGTAGTACAAGAGCCTCCCTCCTCTGGGGATCCTAAAATAATTTCTGGAGAAGTCTAGGGGGAAATATTGGGTTATACTCATAGATTAAAAAGAACCCATAAAATTGAAATGTTGAGAAGTGGGGTGTGAAAGTTCAAACCTCTGGCTGGTAGTCAATCCCTTGCATTTCTTTCTGTATCTTTAGTAAACCATCAAACCCATGTTTATAAATTTCTGAGTCTGTGGTCATTTTCTCCAACATTACCTGGTTCTAATTTTCTTCCTAGTATTTATTACTCTCTTAAATTTCCTGCCTTTTTTTTACTTTGTTGATTACCTTCCTGCCTTTAGCATGCAAAAACAAGAATTTTGTCCATCTTGTTTACCACTTTATCCCCACACCTAGAATAGTGCCTAGCATGTGAAAGATAATAAATATACAATCAGCAAATGAATTCTGCTTCCTGTCCTAGTACCTATTCCACCTCATTAGGCTGCCTCTACATTCAGTCACTTTTCTGGATGGTGCTCACTGCAGATAGCAATCAAGATGTCAAATAGAAGCTCCAAGTGTTTCCTTTATAATTAAACCTTGATTGGGTTTCAGGCTATCTGATATCTCAGTGCTGCCACTCATACACTAAGTCAAATTACACAAGTCATCAAACCTTTACGTGCCTCAGTTTCCCCATCTAGAATGCTCAAGCATCTCTGAAAGCATGGCTTCAGTTTTCATTGTTGTCTCTGGGACCATGCAGTGCTGAGTATGTTATCAGTGGGTTTTCATCTCATTCTGATAATATCTTTGCCTCTGGAGGGTGGTGGGAGAAGAGATGAACAGCTGTAGTCTTGCTTTACTGTCACCAATGGAGTGATTCAGAAATTCTGAAGATTCTTTGAAGGCAATTTCTCAACTTCTCTTTAACCAGGATTCAAACTATTCTTCTGACATGTATCCCAAACTCATCCATTATTTCTTCTATAAAGTGGGGCCGATAACACCTACATCACAGGGTTGTGGTGATGGTTAAATTAGATAACCTAAATCAGTGGTTCTCAAAGTGGGGTCCCTGGACCAGCAGCACCAGCATCACCTGCCAACTGCTTAGAAATGCATATCCTTGGGCCCCACCCCATACTGAAGCAGAAACTCTGGGGTTGCCCAGCTGCATTGGTTAAAAAGCCTTCCAGGTGATTCTGATTTACATTAAAATTTGAGAACCACTGACAGAGATGAAATCAGTTGACACTTGTTTGACCTTCAAGTGTCTGCTTTTCACTTATTCATTCAGATTTATTAGCCACCCAAACCAATACCAGATAAGCTGCAGAATTATTTGTCCTCACCCCACTTGGCAGATGTGAACGGTGGGTGGGAGACTTGGGAGTAGACCCTGCTCTAAAACCCAGTTATAAACACTTTGGGCTGCTTTTGCTCTTGTCCACAATTATTGCAATTTGACAAAATTTTACCTTCATGTTTATATTTCTCTTCCTCCTATCTTTTTATTTGTCAAGGAGTTGGTTCAATAGACATTTTGTGCTTCCATGAGTAGCTAGATGGTTGCCTGCACGGCAGATTTTAGCACCTGGTGGGACACAAATAAAAGAGCACAGGCCTCAGAATCAAATAGCCCTCAGTTCACACCATCTGGATGGCACTGGACAAGTTACTCTTGGCGAAGCCTGAGTTTTTCAAATGAAAAATGGGGTTAACAACAAGAAAAGCCTCCATTTATTGAGTATCTCCTAGATGCCAGGCACTATGCTAGGCATTTCACATTTGATGTATATTACCTCATTTAAACCAAAACCATCAATTTTGGGTTTTTTCTTTAAACATATCTTATTTAAATACTTCTAACATTTTCAACATGATTTTGCAACATTCAGGGCCCATCATTTCCTTTTTCAATGTAATTAAATGATAGTAAAGACACTTGGTGGGAAAACAGCACCTAATTAATAACTAGCTTTTCGGCAAACTCTGCTAGAATGCTTCAATTCCATTAAGTGAGTGATATCAGTTGGAAAAATGAGGCTAATTTTGCAGCAGTTTTAAAGAAAGAGGAAATAACCTTTAAATAGTGGTCTATCTGTGCTTTGCGGTAGAAGTTCTTAGTTCATACTTAATTAAAAAGCAAGTTGCTCTTGAATGTTGAAAATCCTGGAAGAGTTTTTTAAAGTAATTTAATGTAGCATTTTATGGTTGCTTTTGCAGTTTAGAATTTGCGATGGATATCGAGGGATGTATATGCCTTCTGATCCCTTAGATTTAATCAGACTTCTCACTTGCTTGCTTGCATAATGGTTTACGGTACCTTTGATGATTTGCCGCCAACCTACCACTTTTAATAATTTACTGTGAAAGCATTTAATTTTTAATGGACAAGAATGGGTAAGAGGTAACTTTTGCATTGGTAAGTGCTCTCCTGAAGACTGGAAAAAAGAAACAGTATGTTTAAATTCCAAACGTTATTGAAAAACATGAGTCTTTTATTACCAAAATCAAATGCATAATTGAAAAACATACCTAACACAAAATTACTGTTCATGCCTTATTTAACCAGAAGATAGCATTGCTTTCATGATGCTATCATGAGGACATTTTTTCAAATTCTCATTTTTTTTCTTATCTTCCATGCTGTTTTCAATATTCTGTTCCACTAGATAAAGCGTACCTGCCACAGGGTGAGAATATACGTCATTTTATTACATCTTGCTAATCAAGAAGAGCCCAACAAAAGAATAGTTTGTAACGTCTGCTTCATAAAAGAAATATCACTTTATATTCATTTTCTTTAAAAGTTTTTCTAAGATCTCCATGTAATGTGCATACCTAGGAATGATTCCACAACTAGTCTTAAAAATATCGGAGTTTCCATGTGGAAAGAAAAATGGGAAGATGCCAAGATAAATATGTTTTAAGACTTGATGGAGAACAAAACATATCTTGCCTTCAGAGGCACATAAAACAAAAAATGTTGCAATTGCCAGATAATCCCTTTTTCAGATATGCCATGTGTAAAAATAAGAATGGCTTCACAGGACTGCTTTCTGGGGAATCAACTAACAGCCTACAGCCCTGGAAACTTATTCTACCCTTCTAACATTCCACAGCTGACTGTCCCCAGGCTTACCCTGAAATGGGCTACAGGGAGAACTCTGATGGTCAAGGGACCAAGTCTGAGCTCTGTTTCTGGAATGCCTTTGGAATTCAGACATCAGAGCAGTTGCGTGAGAATGTGAAACTCATTCTCTTTGTTTTGGCCTTCAAATAGTCTTGAGTCTAAACCCTGCTACAGAGGATTGGTTCCCAGGAAACCCTGGTACTTAACCAAGGAGTTTGTGCCCTGTCAAAATTACCCCATCTAAAGATGAGGGTTTGAAGATCCAATCACTATTTCCATGCTTGGTTTCCTGGGATGAAGCAGCAGGTGCCAGACTTAACTGATAAACAAGGACTCTATTGCCCGCCATCTTTTGGCTTCCTGGTAGGGGTTATATATAAAACAGCTCCTTTCTTTGTAAGCTAGATATTCATCTCCACCCCAGCTAATGAACAGAAACTTCTAGGTCTAATCAGGTGTTCCCCAGATTTGAGAAAGCAGGAATTGCTCCTGAGCAAATTCAGGTGCACCTGAGTTGGGTGGCTTTAACAATCCTGTGCACACCTATCTTTTTCTTCTCTCCAGCTCTCTTAAATTCTTTATCTCACATCACCAACGTAAACTTTTAGAGGTAGAGAGCCCTTCGAGGTCATCAGCAATCCACAAACTTTTCATCTGAAGAAACTCTGAGCTAGCTAACTTGCCAACGTTACAGGGAAGCTGGGAAACCAGAGTTTACTAAATTGAGTGCTTTTCCCATTACATCACATGGTCTCCCTCTCCTCTTCCTCTGTCTCTTTCTTCCTCCCCCCTTCCCTCCCCAACTCCGGTCATCCCTTTTGTTTTTGTTTTAGGCCTCCCCGTGGTGCCAACAGTACCTGCGAGTGTCACTTAGTTGCAGTGGTAGTCTTCACTGCTAAAAACATTAAGTGGGGAGGTGGGGAGAGAGCAGGTGTTCCTGACCCCAGTCTAACAACCTTTCTGGCTTAACTCTATTTTTCCTCCTCCTCTTCCAATCAGGTGTGCTGCCTCTTTTTTAAAATTCTGACAACACTTCACAGTGAGCTTCTTAACCCCAGCTAATTTGCCAGCCTAGTATCTGTGACAGAAACATAATTAAGTTTCCTGGGCATATTCATTCCTCTTAATGTCCTTAGTAGGTTGGGACTTTGTGAAACATCTTCAAAAGAGAACAGGGTAGTGTAGAAAAGACTGTTATAAGTGTAGCCTTCTGGGTCCTTACATCCTCCAAAATTTATGCCAACCAAATATACAAAGTGATACACCAAAGGGTTAACATTGGCATTGAACTAGAGCAGGGTAGAGTCAGGGAGATTATTATCTTTATTCTAGTCCATCTTTATCTTTTCAAAGCTGGAAAAAAAAAAGAGAGGAAGGAAGAACAAAGGAAGGAAGGAAGGAGGGGAGGAAAATATGCCTAAACCACAATAAAATTTATAAGCTTGAAACTTAAGAGTATATCAGAAAAATGTTTTAAATATTATAAATAAAAGGGCTAAAAGCATAATATAGCCTAATCTGCAATTCTTTTAATCTATAATGCTAGGTTTTTGAGGAAAAGTAAAAGGGTCTATAAATGTCATTTTTTTTCCTTTAGCAGTTAAATAAAGGAAAATTCTGAGTTATGGACTGATAGTGAGTATAGATAAGAAAAATATCTCTGCTATGAATGGGTACTAGAATTTTTCATATACAGTAGATGACCCATGTCTTTACAAGGGGAAAAAACAGACTAAATAACAGTCAATCTTGTATTTTTGGCAGACCAAATGATTAACCATTTCACATCAGAGTCAATCTCAATCTAATCAACTGTATGGGAATTAGTCACTATAATGGAAAAAGTACCTAACTCAGAAGGGTTCATTCATTAATCACATACCAACACCCCAGAGAGATAATTTTTCTGCTTGAGTTCCCAAGCTTTACTTGGGAACTTTACTCATTCATTCCTTCAGCAGTTATTTGTTGAACTCTTACAATGAGCCAGGTGTTCTGTAGGACACTGAGTAAAAACACACACCTTAAAATAAATTGTAGACTAGAAGGGGGAAATTAAAAATAAATAACTCATGATTTAAACACTGATATGGACTTGAAAAAAATGCTATGGGGCTAGGGGGCGAAGGGAAGAATTACATATTCATTCTAGAGCAAGTGGAGAAATCTTCACGGAGGAAGTAACATCTGAGTCAGAACTTGATGAATTGGAGTTCATCTCAAAGTTCCCAGTGAAAACCAAAGCTTAAAAATCGAGGAGGTGGGCTTCCCTGGTGGCGCAGTGGTTAAGAATCCACCTGCCAATGCAGGGGACATGGGTTTGAGCCCTGGTCCAGGAAAATCCCACATGCCGCGGAGCAACTAAGCCCGTGAGCCACAACTACTGAGCCTGCACTCTAGAGCCCGCATGCCACAACTACTGAAGCCCTAGAGCCTGTGCTCCACAACAAGAGAAGCCACCGCAATGAGAAGCCCGTTCACCGCAACGAAGAGTAGCCCCCGCTGGATGCAACTAGAGGAAGCCCACGTGCAGCAACGAAGACCCAACGCAGCCAAAAAAAAAAAAAAAAAATCGAGGAGGCCCAGTTTATGAACACCTCCAACTAGGCCAGCATTTCCAAATGTGTTTATAGATCTTATTTGAAAAAAGGGATTTCATGGTCAAAAGAAAGTTAGGAATGCTTGAGTCTACCCATTAAATAATTTTCTTTACAGCAGGACTTCTCAGAACGCTTACACCCCAAAATGGATACCAATTAAATACATGAAATGATGCCCCAAATGTTGACATTGGTTACTCCATGAGCGGAGAACTGGAATAGAATGAAACCAATGCACATCACTAATTTAAGGACATAGTGCAGTGATTCCAGGCTTAAGGAAAGCCCCCTCTTCCTTATAGAACTTGAGGGTCTACTTGTCTGTGTACACAATTTATGTCTGTATTCATAGTCTGTACTTATGAATTTATTTTCATGCGTGTTTTGGGCTAAGGTAAGAAAAGGTGATTATATGCTCCACTAATGAATATTCAAATTTCTGCTGAAAAAAGCAGCAGATGAATCTTAACATTTATTATTACTGGCATTTATTATATTGGTATCAACACTGCAATCATTCTCATTCCAAAAAGATTGTCATTGTCTTACAGGATTCTAGAGAGACTCAGCCACCATTTTGTGGGGTGTCAGTGTTAGAAGACTAGGAAACCCAGAGTAAAGTGAACAATACACATGCCTATGGTTGATAATTATGTACTAGATAACTAAATCAAATAGCAACCCATAAATCACTTTTTTCCTTGTATAATGATCAACGAATAGATTAAGAATCAGATCTTCCCTTCATACTCACTGCATGTATGAAATAGTATGTGTTGAATTATGCTTTTTCTATTTGTGAAAAAAAGTACGATGGAAGTATATTTTAAGGAACACTAAATATTAATAAAAAGGGGAAAATGCAAATGGTCTAGATGACGTAATTAAAGATGGATGACCCGGTGGGTCACTATTCCTGTGAACAAAACTTCAGAAACTGCAGATAAAGAAAGACTTCAAGTCTCCCACATGACACTATTTAAAGCATGTGCTGCCTGTATAATAGGCTGGAAAGGGACTATTCATTTGATGAAGGGAGACTTAGATCTATGACTTACATTATCATGATGAATCCTATATTAATATTAAAGTTCTATCCATCACATTGGAAATTTCCCTAGAGGGTTTTTAACAGTTCCCTGGTGACTGCCTTAATATGTAAATCAATGCCATCCTGAGAGGCCAGAGCAGAATCTCTGCTTATAACTTTTTCTACATTACATTTTTTCCCACTTTATTTCTACGCAAATTGAGTCCTTTTTAGTTTTAGAAAAAAGTTGCCCTCTCTTCAGATAATCCGAGTCCATACTGCTCTCACAAAGGCTCTCATTCAGCCATTCCATACGGTTTCCTATTTCCCTTTTCTTTGCTGATAGTAAAATTAGCAGCAGTAAGAGGTCTTCTCTGTAGGCTTAGGAAACCTGACTCAAGCTGTTAGTACAAGCAATAAATGCTGGCCAGCTTATGTTTTGTAGCCTGTAAAATGTTGGATACTGTAGTTCAGATTCTTTGGTCAGTGGCCACAGTCTTCAAAGGTCACATTTCGTCAAAATCACTTCAGCAACTGCTGTTCAACATGCCTGTCCAAAGAGAGAGAGAGGGTGATGCAATCAGATCACGTGGGAAAGGAGTTAGTCTCTGGGTACTAATTTGCGGTGTATTAGGAACAATGCTGCCCCAGGTTCTCAGGTGTAACAGTAATCTCGGGATCTCCTTGACCCTGATTACAAGATGTTCCAAGTTGAACTGCATTTGAGATTTGGAGTGGGGGTGAAGGAGAAGCATAACAGGCCTAAAATCATTCACTAAGCCTGACTCCTTCTTCTGTGCCAGAAAGAAAACCTAGAAGATAAAAATCCATCTTCTACCAACCTTCCAGTTATGCTCTCCTCTCTCCCAGGCTGCACCCCACCTTCTCTTCCTACAGCCCACAGTGAACTCTAGAAGACAGTAAGAATAATAGCAGCAGTGGTAGCAGCAACTAGTACCCAACCCTTTGGGGGAACTTTCTGGGCTGATGACTCAGCCAGCCCTGCGGAGCATTTGCTCAACTTTTTCTCCAAATGGGCTGGTCAGAACCTTTGGCTGGACCACTGAACAGAGAGCACGTGGGCACTGAGTGGCTACCCTTCACCCCACAGCTTAATTTTGTTCCAGACGTAGCCAACCGACATCACCCTCCCCAACTCCCTTTTCACAATTTACACCTCAGAATGCTTCCCGGAGGAGGGTGTAGGCTCTCTGCCCAGGCTCTCTCCCCAGGGAGAGGGGTCACCATTAACTCAGAGGATCCTGAACTCTCTTTATTGTTATGTAGTTAGAGGAGAGGGCTGTGGAACCAAACACTCAGCCTCTTAGATGGAGAGCATCTACTGCCAGCAATGGAAGGGAGAAATTACCTGGCAGATTTTTCATTTGAAAAACTTTATAAATTTTTAAATCTTACTCTTTCAGAATGAGCCATAAATGGGTCAAATGATACAGAATAGTAAAATGGATGTGATATGAATTCTTTATAATTATGGAAATGGCAGCTTCCTTATTGGTTACGAGTCACGTAACATGTAATCCCCGTCTTGGGTTATTAATAATGGATACACAGTTATCAAATTGTTTTAATGAACACTTCTGAAATACTTTCTGTCACTAAAAGCAAATATTTTATTGTAGACAGATATGGTTGTAGGATTGAACTAGGATATCCCATTATTACTACTTCTAATTTAGTGTAAATACTGTCAAAAAAAAATGACAGAGAACAATGAAGCTAATTACCAGAAGAATATATGCCTATATTTGGAACTATACACAAGAGTCTTATTTTTACTATCTCCAAAATAAACACTCCTTGCTGATCTCTACGTAGTTCATTATATAAGGAGAGGACATTTTGGAGTGTTTCGAAGTAAGACTATCCAAGGATCAGGCAAAGAATGGTAAATCTGCCTAACTTAATAGAAAAATATTCTTGCTCAGAGGGCAATGAACCATTCTACTCTGGGTCACAGAACTCACCGACCTTAGTAAACTCAGTGCAAAGAAATGAAACAAGCCAGTATCACACAGCAGCATAAAGGGTGTGAAACATTTAGGAAAGAGGAACATTTAGGGACCAAACCACCTGGTCCTGAAATTCTCAGGACAGTACTTCATATCTGGTGCTGAGCATAAAGCTGGACTCAGGAGTGCCGCCAAACGCCAAAGAGGAACACTTGAGCCAGGGTTCTCACCTGCCAGGGGAGAAAGGGAATCTTACAGGCTCTCGAAGTTGGCACCACTTTTCATGGATATATGGAGAAATAGCTGGGAATTGTGCCCTCGGCTGCCCCTGGGGAAGGAAGATCTAGAATTTATTTTGTTTTGTTTTGTTTTTATCATCAAAGCCCCACACGAGCCACAAAAATATCACACAAGAACACCTGCTTGCAAAAACAAAGATCCAGATGGCACCGATGAAAGCACTGTCTGCTGGTATCACTGGGCTAGGATAAAGACCTCCTCAGCACCTTTAGAGGGAAACAGAAATAGCCACACCATCACAGGATGGTTAAGATGCCCTTTGACTGCATGTCAGAACTAGTTTTTCATCAGCTTGGGAAGCAGTTTTCCTCTGCAAAGTGAATTGGATTTAGGGAGAGAAGAGTCCAGATTCTCCCTTATACTCTGTCTTTCCTGCTCTTTTGAACACCTACTGTACTGTCTTCCCAGGAGCACCACCCACCCCCAGCTCTTCCACAGGTTTGCAATTGGATCTTCTATGTTAGTGCAGTGTGACCCACCGTGGCCACAAATGACTGGTTCTGGATGGGGTACCTTATCTAGACTGGGCCAATCATAATCTTTCCCTGGCATGTTGAATCTGGAACTCAGACAAGGCAGTTTCTCATAGGGTGGCTGAAACTGAGGATGTGTAAACTCAGAAGTTATTGGCAAACAGATAGAGAAGCAGAGAGATCAAGACAGCGGGAGGAGGGAATAATGAAGCTGATGCACAGAGAGAAGAAATGAGGATGCAGGAGAAAGTCCTGATGGTGATTTGAGTCCTAGGTTCCAGATGTTCCATAGGCCCCAGTCTCATTCATAAGACATCCCAGTATCCTTAAAATAAATTCCACATTTTGTTTAAACACATTAGAAATTTTAGTAATATGCAACAAAGGATTTGAGTAATCTCTCAGGTAAAGGAGAGCCTAGTTTTGCAGCTGTCCTCAATAATGAAAGCCTCAACTACAAAGCATTTACACAAACAGGAAACCACTCAAGAGGCAGGGAGGTCCAAAGTGAGCCCACAGTGAGTTTTCTTCTATTCCATCTCTCACCACGACCTGCTTAGCCTGTGTATCAGGGACTGCCTAGGATTATAGGACTCCTTCCTCCCTGGATATTTAATCCAAATGAGATCAGGTCAAGATATTCATTAAGGAAAGTTTTAAAGAAATAAATTTAAATAAACTTCAGCCTAAAGTATATGAAAACACAGGAAGTACAATTCTACTGCTCTTGACGTAGAGGTTGGGGAATGGGGCACAGACAGAGGGGGTATTTACTGGAACATCCACGTTGATGCTTCTAGACCATGGATCATTGGCTACTGCTATCATTAAATCAGAACGGGCTCCACCAGGGCCCATCAGCCAAAGCCCACTATTCTTAAATTGCTCTGGGTCATTCAAGCCTGTGTTTATAATCGGCTATTGTCTCTAGAGATGGTATGCCTGCTTGTGCCTCTAAATATATTCTGAAACCTTTACTAGCTTTGTCTATTTTCTTTACTATAGGTACTCAAAAAGGAAATATCTGATTTCTTAAATTCACCTGGTACAAAACCCAGTTTAGAATTAAATCCAGTTGATACTTAATAGGATTAGGTTAACACTTTTTTAGTTCATTTAACCTCCATAAGTACAGAATTTTCTGTCTAGATCTCACCTTTTACAATGAGAAGATTACCAGAAAATCTTCCCCTTTAATTAAATTTATACCCAAAGTCACTGTAGGTTTAAAAGTATGTTTTTAAGTGCCCCTCCAAATACAACTATTTGGCCGAGGGTTTTTCTATTTGTTTGCTCAGAATTGGTTGCATTTTATATGTCATGGACCTGACTGAGTTTAGCCAGCAAAACTGCCATGCTGTAATTCCCGGCTATGTCATGGACACATCCCTTTGGGGGTCCAATAAAACCAGTGTTGATGAAATCCAGCCAGTGTAATCCAGGGGCCCACTGGTCTGAGGTACTCACATGGGCTCAGACCTAGAGCAAAGAGGCAGGAAGTATGGCCAAAGCCAAAGGACTGGTAACAGAAAAGAATAAAGTCCATATGCCCGTTTGTTAGTGCAAGTGTGGTCAGAGCCAGGCCACCTTCTACTCAGAACCAAGGCAATTGCATGGCTCCTGCAGACCTTGTGGGAGCTCTCACCAAGAGCCCACAGGAGCACAGAAACCACGTGACCCCCGATCAGGGAGAAAAAAATAAACAAACAACAACCCATTCATACGCATATTTCAATTCACCCCCTTTTCATTTTTTTCCATCAGAGATGAAAGAGCATCTAGGAGGGTCCATTTGAAGGATGATGCTAATTTTTATTGGTCACCCATCTGTTCTTATTCCTCTGTTTGAGATGAGAAACAGTTGTCTTTTTAAATACCCTCCAAAACCCACATCAGTGTAGGTTGAAGCAACAGATTTCCTCCCCAGTGAAGGTGTGGCCAGGATAGTGGAAAAAGTCAGCCTAAGGATTAGGCTAGGTCCTTCCGAAGCTATTCAAAGTCTCACACTTTCTTTTTATTAAAGCAAATTATTATTTGAAGAACACATTCCACATTTCGGAGCAGAATCCTTCAAAACAAAGATAAAACAAAAACACCCAAGGTATTGAAAAAGCACACACTTTGTAAGAAACTAAATTCTTCTGCTCAGGTTAGAAAAACAAGATGGCTGCTTGCTTATTTTAAAAATATCAAAAGACAAGATTGGCCAAAAACAGAGAAAAAAAGAAATCCCAGTAAAGGTCTTGGTTTCCATTACCTATATTTGTATAAATGCTATGTGTTGTTTTAACTAAACGTCTGGCCTTTGTCCCTCATGTAGAGAATTCGTAGTTTTCTTGACACTTTGGCAAGAGGTACCACAACCCCCTGCCAAGCTAGTAAAAATCACACATTTTTCCTGCAAGGGAAAAAATGTCAATAAAAATGAAACATTAAAAAACATAAAAGCTCGAGTTGGAAGGCCTTGCTGAGGAGAGTTTGCTTCCTAATCAGCCTTGCACAGTTGCTTTAAATTTTTTTTAAACAGTACCACACCATATTGTTTGAAAGATCTAATACTGATACTTCAAGTTTGTTCAATGTATTGTTCTAAAATACGTCCTTTAGATATAGCGACCTTGCCATTTAATCAACCTTCTAAAATAAATCATGTGAATTAATTTTTATAAATATTTAATGTTTATTCTTGTATTCTACAATTTGACTCTTTAAGTTATTTCAACCAGAATTGAATTTCAACTGCTTTTACTACGTAAAGGAATAATCTTTGTCTCACATTCACATCAGCGCCTTCCAAGGCCCTGGCATTGTAATCTGTCATCGTAAACACAGAAGTAAATACAACCCTGCTACCAAAATATGACAAGCTCATTATAACAAGCCACTCATAAATCTTGAAACAAAGGCACCACCACACATTTTAAAAATAATAATTTTACACAATTTGCATAGGGATATTTTTGTTTGGAACCAAGGCAGGTATTTCTTTCTCTTTGCACACATAATACTGAAATAAATCATACAGTAATACCACCACCCACCTCTAAAGAGGGCCAGATATTAGTTAACAAATGGTTGCAAAATACTTTGCAAACATGAAATGCAAAATAAGACTATAATGGCCATCAATTCTTCTGTATAGCATAACAATTGGATTATGCTTAGAGAGAAAGGAAGACATAAACAGTGTAAAAAGGCAAGTGCCTGGAAAGTAAATGGCTGGGTTGAGGGTAAGAAGAAGAGCTCTATAATGAGGTTCCTCTGGATATTAAAATTCATGACCTCTTTGGTAGATCTTGCCATGGCCTCAGGGGTCCTGGATCAATGTGTGGAGTGAACTGGCCCTTCTATATAAAGATTTAAATAAAAACATATAGCCCATGGCACAAAAACAGTCTCTTATTTGAAATGTTTTACTAGGAGTTCAGATAAACCAGAGCCTTACAAAGTCCTAAACCCAAAACAAGTCAGCTCACTTCCTGATTGATGGAAATGATTTGTCCCCAACTCTAACTGCCTGCCAGAGGTTAGGGTGCAGCTAGTGGGTGTGGACAAATAATAAGCAATCAGAGAACCCTTTTCTGTGCTCTGCCAGTGGGCCTAAGAAGTCTGCCTAGGGCTTCCCTGGTGGCGCAGTGGTTGAGAGTCCACCTGCCGATGCAGGGGACACGGGTTCGTGCCCCGGTCCGGGAAGATCCCACATGCTGCGGAGCGGCTGGGCCCCTGAGCCATGGCTGCTGAGCCTGCGCGTCCGGAGCCTGTGCTCCGCAGCGGGAGAGGCCACAGCAGTGAGAGGCCCGCGTACCGCAAAAAAAAAAAAAAAAAAAAAAAAGAAGTCTGCCTAGTGAGAGACCCTGAAGCATCATCAGGAAGCCCTCCTTGGGGCTGTGCAGTCTCCTTTCACACCCTTCCTCCTGTTTTGGCCCATCAACACAGCAGGATCCATCAGGACATATTGAACTTATCAAGCTGCATGCTCCACTACAACAGAATAAACCTAAATTCACATTCAACCTACCTATCCCTGACTGTCCATGTAGAGGTCTCAGTCTGGGAAAGCCCTCGATGCAAATCCTCAGCAAGAGCATGTTAAGATGTTGTGATTTCAGAATAAGCCACAGACTTAAGGTCTAAAAATATATAAGTCTCAGTAAAGAGAAAACTCTGGTCGGTGGCCAAAACCGGGAGAAATAATTAACAAGCAACTTCAGGTTTTTGTTTTTTTGGGTTTTTTTTTTGTGGTACGCGGGCCTCTCACTGTTGTGGCCTCTCCCGTTGTGGAGCACAGGCTCCGGACGCACAGGCTCAGCGGCCATGGCTCACGGGCCCAGCTGCTCCGCGGCATGTGGGATCCTCCCGGACCGGGGCACGAACCCGCGTCCCCTGCATCGGCAGGCGGACTCTCAACCACTGCACCACCAGGGAAGCCCTCTTTCTGTGTCTTAGTTTCCCTTTCCATAGACTAGGAACAATAATGGTACCTGCTCATGGAATTATTATGAAAGATAAAGAAGCTAATTCACAAAGTGCTTAACGGCACTTTAACAGAACAGTTCCTGGCACGTGACAAGTGGTCAAAAAACATAGGCCATTATTATTGAGTGCAATAGCTCAAAACTAGAAACAACACAATTAACTGTAGACCGTGATGCAGAAGACAAGGAGAGGAAATAGTCGAGGATCTCACAAAGGATTTTAGCTTGGATAAATGGGTGGATAATAGTAACTGTGCCAGTTATCTACTGCCTCTCAGCACCAAATCCACCCTTTATTCCTTCACTGATAATGGAGATGGACCCAGTAAGCGTTTCCTCTTTGCAGCTGGCACAATTTTAAGCTTTGTCAGTAGAAGGCACTAGAGGGATACTTCAGGAGGAAGGGACTTCTCTTCCTGGTTCAGGTTTGCTTCTTTGCACTCCTACACATGGCTGCCAGCAATCCATATAGGGGACATCCATTAGTACTCACCCCCATCGAGCTTCAGTGGCAGATTCTCAGTAAGTCTCAGGAATATCCCAGAAGTTGCCTCCCCAGCACTGGCCCATCTGCACCACAGAAGCATGTCTCACACCTGTGATTATGGACAAGGCTCTGGCCTGGGGTGACCCAGCAGACTTCTCTACTATCCACACCTTCTCCAATACAGGCTGAATTCCAGTCTGTTTGTCCTTCCCTTGGATACTCTCCCTTGGCCCTCGAGTATTCTTTACCCCTTTATAGCTAATCTCCTGTTATAACTAGTAATTCCCTATATTAACCATTTCCTATTCAAATTACTGCGTGTTTTCTGTCTTCTGATTGGACCCTGACCACTACAGTAACTATTCATTGAAATGGAAAACAGGAGGAGAGACAGGTATTGAACGGATAAATTCCATTTTGGACATACTGGACTTGAAATGCTTGTGGGACATCCCAACGGCACTGTCTGGTAGAAAGCTAAGTATCTGGGGTTTCCAAAGCTCAGAAGTGTCCAGCATGGAGAGAAAAGCTTAGAAGGGAGTAGGCTTAAGTTCTCTAAAGTCTTAGTAAACAAAGCATGTGTGGAAACGCCACACGTCAGGGAGATAGATTTTATTTTTGTACGCTCATATGTCTCATCAAGAATCCCTAAATGTGCTATGTATATGGCAGCACATTTCATCAAAAGATTTATGGTGATTTCGTATTGTGTATGTTAGGTAATGTTCTCTTATACCTGTTAACATTTTCAAAGCTAACAGAAGATGTAGTTGAAAAGAGCCAAGCCCTATATTAATAAGATGAGAATTTTAATTACACTCTAAACTTGGAAGTTTAAACCCAGTCGAGGCAAGGGAGTAATTAGTCACATCAGCTACTCTGGATACTGACTGCAGTCAGAAAAATTAATTGATGTGCCAAAACCCCAAGTAGCAGCACTGAAAACTGGTGAACTGCTAAAGTTTGAAACAACTACGTACAAGCATGTTTTGAAAGAGACCTAGGCTGATCCATTCCACTTTTTCCAGAGTCTGAACTCAGCCAACATAACTTGCTCCTTGCTTCACCCATTTCTCAAAAGTTTGGATCTACTGACCACAATAAACAGGAAGTTCCATCAGCAGTTTGCAAATGAACAATTTGGAAGAGAAATGTATTAAATCCTCAGGGAAATTAAACCCAAATAATCCAATAACAACATTACAAAATTAACATTAGACTATGAATTGAATTAATTGCCTCCTGCTGTGGGGATTCTTGGCTACCAGAGTCCAAAATAAATGAGACCAATGATAACAACTGCCTTAAGAGAGGCCACAGGCAAGTGTGACCTTGGGGTACCCAAGAGTTTACCCACAATTGTTTTTCAACTTTCTGATTTAGTCTGTAGATCTTTAATAGAGAGAAAGGTCTTCACTTCTGCCCGTCTCATACCTCAAATTATGGTAGGTTGGTGAGAGAAGCTAGAGGTGGTACAATTCTTGACATAAAAGGTGCAATTTCATGACTTGCTCTTTTGTGAATTCACCTCTAAGTGCCTGTATCTAGAAGTAGCTGGAGTGTTAGAAATCAATCAGTGCAAGGTCTTTTTCTCCTGAGAAGGTTGAATGGAGAGGTGGGAACAAGTAATGATTTCTCTAGAACCTAGGCAGTCTAGTGATAAAGGAGGTCTTTAAGAATACCAGTCAGGGACTTCCCTGGTGGCACAGCGGTTAAGAATCCGCCTGCCAATGCAGGGAACATGGGTTCGAGCCCTGGTCCGGGAAGATCCTACATGCTGCGGAGCAACAAAGCCTGTGCGCCACAACTACTGAGGCTGCGCTCTAGACCCCGTGAGCCACAACTACTGAGCCCGCGCAGCTAGAGCCTGTGCTCCACGACAATAGAAGCCACTGCAATGAGAAGCCACGCACCGCAACCAAGAGTAGCCCCCACTTGCCGCAACTAGAGAAAGACCGGGTGTAGCAAGAAAGATGCAAGGCAGCCAAATAAATAAATAAATAAGCAAATAAATAAATAAATAGAATACCAGTCAGCTGCTCCAAAAGAGACCTGCTTTGGCATTTTAGTAAATAAGCATTTATTTCTGTAAATTCTTTTCTTATGCCATGATGTCCATGCGCCTGTGGTAATGCGAGATTACCTGTTGTGGTCCAAGCGCAAGTTGGAAAAGAATTTCCAGACACAGGCAGAATGTAAGGAAGACAGAGTTTATTAAAGAGAAGGGTCACTTTAGAGAAATGCAAATCAAAACTACAATGAGATATCACCTCACACCGGTCAGAATGGCCATCATCAAAAAATCTACAAACAATAAATGCTGGAGAGGGTGTGGAGAAAAGGGAATACTCTTGCACTGCTGGTGGGAATGTAAATTGATACAGCCACTA
>NC_041218.1:51943701-51945661 GCF_002837175.3 Physeter macrocephalus
ATTCACTTTGTTGTAAAGCAGAAACTAACACACCATTGTAAAGCAATTATACTCCAATAAAGATGTTAAAAAAAAAAAAAAAAAGAGAAGGGTCACTGCAAGAACAGTGGGCCGACTTCCTGATAGCCAGGGAAAGTAGACCCCCTTTGTGGGCTAGTAGCCAACTTTTATAGCCTCAAGACAAAGAAAATTCCTGCTGGCAGGATGGCATTAGGTGATTGGTCAGGATGCTATAAGGTTGCTACATGGTGAATATTTTACCTAATATGGAGTCGGGGGGCTGTCCAGTTTAGATCAGGAGAGCCCATGGCAACAGTTTTTACGGGGGCTTGGTTAATTCCAGAGTTTTCATCTTGTGTCCTTGATGTAGGGTGTCCTTGATGCAGGGCTCCACATTCTCCCCTCTTTTTATTTATGGGCCAAATCTTTGGCCCCTTAACACCCCGTTCATGACTGACTATCTACGGCCATCTATCCCCATCTATCATCTATCATCTATCTATCCCTGTCTCCAGCCAGAGGAACCCAGGGTGTTGGGGAAAGGGGCGATGACCATACCTAGCTTCTTCCTGCTGGACTGGGCGTCATAGGGGTCCCGGGTTCCCAATGCCTGCTCTCTGTCAGGGTGTATTTACGAAGGGAGATGAGATCCCACGGAATGATAAGGCGGCTTGCTCCAACGTAGTCCATGTGCCAACCGGCTGGTATCCTTGTTATAGTATCATCTGGAATTGAATCTTTTGAACCTGTTGGGAGATGAACTTAGATAATGTGTTAATATGCAGAGGCCAAACAACAAAACAAAGGCTATCAGGATGAATGGTCCCAACAAGGGAAATAGCCATGTTCATATCTGGATCCCCATAGAGGAGAGGAGGCTGGAAAGCCAGCTGGGGCCCTGTTCTGCTCTCTCTTTTCAATCTTCTGTTAATTTGATCTTTTTCTTTAGACTCTGAAGGTCTTCTTCAACCTGGCCGGAGGTATGAACATAGAAGCAGCCTGTCTCATTTAGTAGGGCACAGACACCTCCCGCCTCAGCTGTTATAACATTAAGGGCCCTCCTATTTTGTAAAAGCACCTTGGCCAGAGAGCCTAGGGCTGACTGCCGTTCCTCCATGGCTGCTACTGTAGCACTCCAAGATTCCTCGACCATGATGGGGAGATGGAGAACGCTCCTCTCTAAGAGGGGTACACCTGCAAACCAAAGAGCCCTCTAAAGACGCTGTGTATTATTTCGGGCAGATCAAGAATTGGGTTATCATAAGCATGTCCCCCCAATCAGTGGTTCATTTTTGTCTCTCCCAGACAGGTCTGAAGGCCTCCTCGAGGAAGGACCCAAGGTTGGGAATGCCTCCTAAGGAAGCTAAATCCTTTGTAGTCATAATGGTCGCCTCTGGGACCACCACAGTGATTGTGCAGGAGCTCTTCCAAAGTGTGGGAAGATCCATACAGACCCTGTTACTGCATAGAAATGAAAATCTGGTGCCCCTCAAGGATACCCCTGTTGTGGGTCCCCAGAGCCAGGCCCTGACGTTTTGGGAGTTTTCCTCTGGAAATAGACTAGGGTTCCATGGCCTAGGATTACATTGGGAAGGACAAACACCAAGGAAATAATCATCCATACATAAAGGGGAGAAGCCAGGCTCTGACTGATTATGAGTGTGATGGGGGGATTGGCGTAACAAATTTCTAAATATTAGTTGAATTATGTTATATTTTGGAGGAAAGTCTTGTCAGGAGGTTAAACTAAGTAAGTGTCAGGTGGTCACAACGATCCCCACATATTTAGTTCCCAGGGCTGAGCAATTTATGGGTATATGGTCTTCATTAATATATTTCTTAGTCTCATTTTTCCTTGAATTTCCCCAATACAAAGTGAAATTACCCTCATGTACATCATATTTATTTTCCTCTGACCAGGGATTCCACTCCAGGCTAGTCTGATTAAAATTGAGGGTGT
>NC_041218.1:51945812-51973991 GCF_002837175.3 Physeter macrocephalus
GCTGAGCCTGCGCGTCCGGAGCCTGTGCTCCGCAATGGGAGAGGCCACAGCAGTGAGAAGCCTGCGTACCAGAAAACAAAAAAAAACAAAAAAAACAAAAATTGAGGGTGTAGTTACAAAGAGAGTCATTTAGCTAGCCCAAAATGGGTCCCCATCCATCCAGGTTTTGGAAACACAGCTGTGTCTCGTCTGCCCAAGCTTGGGCTAATGCCCATATCCTGTTTTTCTCTTCATGTGTACAAGTGGTCAGGACTATGTGAATGGCTTGCCAGGTCAGGTCAAAGGCTATAGTGAGGGCCTGAAATTCCTTAATAAAAGTGGTGGGATCCTGACTGAAGGAATCTAACTTGTTTTGAATTTGGGAAAATGTCAGACATGGGAAAGGGAACATGGACTCTAATAATGCCCATGTCTCCATTTGCTACTTCCCTTAGGGGAAGCATATTAGAAACTGTTTCCTGGCGTTGGGCAGTTCTTGATCTTGTGTGGGGAGAGGGGGCTTTTGCCCCAATAAGGGGGTGCCTGTTGGGGAGCTGTGGGTTGAGGCGGCGGCGGGGGCTGAAGCAAAGGGGGTTGATGAGGTGGGGGACAGGAAAGGTCGAGTAGAGGGTCGTCTAGGAGATCTGCTGGAGAGGGAGACAGAGGGGGTCGGGGGGGTAAGGCGGCAACAGAAAGACACATGCAGCATGAGCCCCTCAGATCCGGATTCTGACTAAGGGCCATAAAGGTCTGGACATAAGGCACCTCTGAGTCCTTTCCTTGTTTCCGGCAAAAGAGATCAAGTTGGAGGATCGTGTTACAATTTAGTGTGCCATTAAGAGGCCATTGTTCTCTGTCCCCCAGTTTATACTGGGGCCAAGCCATGTTACAAAAGAATATGAGCCTCTTCTTTTTGAGATTTTCAGGGTCAAATTTTTCCAGTTCCTAAGGATACAGCCGAGGGTTGAGTCTGAGGGAGGCTCCCGAGACGAACCAGAACCCATTCTTAGCCTGTATGCCGTAGAATGGGGGTACTGAGAGTCATCGGCTGACAGAAAGGCATTCCCTTTGTCCCAGTGATCTCTCCGTGCGACTAAGGCACAAAATGGGCTGACCGTCCCAACAATCACGTCTTGACTGTGAGAGGTGACCCCTGAGCGTGCGGCTAAGGCACAAACCATGCAACTGAAGTACGAACCGTGCAACTAAGGCACCATGCGACTTGGGCAGGGAAAGAAAGAAAGGAGAGATTCCTGGGACCAGGACCCACCGGGTGACTCACCATTTGGCAGTCCCCTGAAACGTGAAAAGGCACTCCTGGGATGGCTCAGAGGCGACACCTAGGCTCCTGTAAGTCAATGCGGACCGAGAAAAAGGTGAAAGTAACAGAGAAGAGCAGGGTTAGTGAGGGCCGCTGCCAATACAGCGGGCCGACTTCCAGATAGACCAGGGATAGCCGACTGGCTGTATCTGTAGCGCCCCTCACTAACTCTGCTCTTTGTTCTCAATAAACTCACTCTTTTCCAAAATACTTCGTGTCTAGAAATTCTTCTTCCAACCCGCGCATGGACCACAACATTACCTAAATAATATGGGCCAGGGGAGCAACAAAATTAGCATGTGCGTGATTTACCAATCCTCTGCCAGGGTTCTTAAGGGGTTTGAGGTAGAAGGTAGGATGCGGCATCGTCATAGAAGTAAAATCCCGGTGATTTATATGGTTTTGCCAAATAAGGCCCACAGGGCAAATACAAAAAGCCTTGAGCTGCCTCCAGCTTCTCCTGAGACAGCCAGTTTGTCAAAATGCCAATCGCTGGGTCTTATGCACACCCTTCACGTTACAGTTGACATTTACTCCTGAAGCTTTTTAATAACCAAACAGCATTTTACAAAAAGTTAATTAATGGCATTTTATTTGGGTCTTATGTGATTTGGAATTCTTTTCACACTGTAATTTTGTCTGACATTTTGAAAATACTACGCCTAACACTTTTGTGTGAAAAAAAACACTTTAACAGAGCTAGCATGTATTGAATACTTTTTTTTCCTTCTCCCAAGAATTGACGTAAACACCAAAAAGAAAATACTTCTTGTTTGAGCTCAGAGAAATGAAGCATTCTGTTTGGAATCTTAACGATGATGGCCCCAAACTTATCTAATTAAATGCTCCTTCATAATGAAGAAAATTATTTTCAAAGTTAATGAATTTGCAAGTAGAAACGTTGCTGTCTTCCTAGAATGAGTTACCTACATTCCTTACATACATATTTCAGTTAAACACTAATTAACGTTGGTGCTTAAAACACGTGGGATTGAGGTCACTGTGAAAGTGAACTTTCCTTTGTTTTTGGACAGGATAAAAAGACCACAATTTCCCTTCATGTAGACATCAGGCTGCACATATAAACTTAATTCTAGATTTTGGACAAAATGGAAATTATTTCATCAAAACAATTCATTTTACTGACTTTAGCCACTTCAAGCTTATTAACGTCAAACAGCTTCTGTTCAGATGAATCAATGATGCCCAATCTTCACAGCAAAAAGAATTATGACAAATATTCTGAGGTAAGTTTTTTAACTCTGTCTAACATGACTAGCATGAACTACTGAACATTTGTCCTGAGTCCAGTGCTTTTGTAAGGAGTAAGGAAGAAGTTGTGTTTTGTTTTTTGTCACACTTCAGCCTTCCCATGGCAGTGTATGGCTCTAACTTGGATTTGGTAGCACAACAGCACACAGCCTGGCCTTTCATGACAATTTTAGTGCAGAGTTTGATACTTTGAAAGCATAAGGAGCATTAATTTTCAATTTGACTCAGAAGTGCACAGTTGTAATAAGTAGTTGCAGAAATAAGTACTGGATACATTTCAGCTGGACGTTTGAATCGTCTTTCTATATCAAAGCAAAATGTTTATCCCTAGATGGTGGAATTCCACGTTATTTTTATTTTCTTCTCTATGCCTTTATATAATTTCCCAAATTTGCTGAAATGAGTAGGTATTACTTTTTACAATCAGAAAACAGTTATTTAAAAATCTCATATGGACAAACTTTCATGGTAAAACTAAATCCAATTAAATATTTGCTGTATTTTAAGTGGTTGCTTTAAAGTTGGTATAGTAGTGGTGTAGTAACCCACAAACCAATTGGTGTTTTACTAATATAATTTACATACTGACAAAAATACAATCAATTTCTTGAGAAATGCTTTTAGCGTGGAACTCTGAATATGAGCAGGTAAAAAAGAAGTCTCCTCCAGCTGTACCCCAAAATGTGGCTAGCATCTCTGCTTTCATGAGCCACCACTTTGGCTTTTAAAGAGGAGGGAAGCAAGAGACATGAAGAGGCAGTGGAAGGTGTCTCTAAAAGCAAAATATAAAAATCTATGAAATATTTCATAAACAACATGAATCAAAGCTGAAGGAGAATAACTGCAGTAAAATAAACTTTGGCCTCATTTCAGTACTTCATTATGTTCTTGCTGCTCGGACACATGGCTGCATGCACTGTATATATTTTATTAATATTTTATAGTTGTCTTACAATAGTCCAGGGACGGTGAAACTAGATTGCTTTAAGAAGCTTAATACAAATTATTTATTTTAAAAATTCTGCTCAGGAAAGCACAAACTTTGTTCATAGCTTTAACAATTCTACAGATTAAAGTCTGGATTTAACTTAATTTGGGGTTTAAATCCATTGCTTATAATAATAATGTTATTTTAATGGTTATTTCTAATTATAGCCTAGAGGAGATCTCCCCTGGGAAAAAGAAAGAAGTCTCAATTTTGAAGAGTTAAAAGACTGGGGTCCAAAAAACGTCATTAAGATGAGTACACCTGCAGTCAACAAAATGCCACCCTCAGTAGCCAACTTGCCACTGAGATTTGGGAGGACCATGGAAGAAGAAAGAAGCACTGGGGCAATGTCCAACCCGCCTCTGAGATTTGGAAGCAATACAGAGGACAGCATCTCGAGACGTGTTCCTAATCTGCCCCAAAGGTTTGGGAGAACAACAGTAGCCAAAAGTGTCACCAAGATACTGAATGATTTGCTCCAACAATCCATGCATTCACCATCTGCCAATGGGTTACTTTACTCCGTGACCTGCCAGCCCCAAGAAATCCAGAATCCTGATCAAAAGAACCTAAGGTAAATACTTGAATACGAATTAAAATGCATAGGCAGTTATGTAGAGCTAATCCAGAAAGTTTAAAAAGGCTTACATGTTTTCAAAAGAAGTTTCTAAGAAAGTTAAGTTTCTTGGAAGGCAAAAGGAAAAGGCACAGGGAAATAAACACCTGTAAATTGAGAGCTATAGAAGGTCAGTTATAAACATGACTACAGGTATGAAATAATGAGAGAGCTTCCCCTAAGCCACATATGGGCATCCCTCTCATTACTCTACAGCCACTCATTAAGTAGTAACAGGCGATGACAGAATCGGGAATTCATGCCTATGACGTATTGTCCAACATTTGACCTCTCTAGCATAAAAGGTCCCGCATGAGGGAGTTGCCTGCAGGTACAAAGGACACCATCTCAATAACCCAGGTCTCAAATTCAGAAGATCTGTTTCCTCAACTTTAAATCAAAATTTCTTTTTCCAGGATCTCATTTTATAAATAATTCCTCTTATTATAAGCATTCTTTATATTGATATGTATTTATTGAATTATCTACTAGTACAAATCAGAGCACAAGCTACCACAAGAGGTTCAAACATTTAATAAGCTACCTACCTATTATGTTCTAGTACAGAGCATATGTTAAAAAAAATTTTTATAAAAAATTGAACCTGACCCTTTAGTTAAGACCTGAAGGAAATAAGGAGGCAGGTTGTGACATCTTATCAGTGAGAGCTTCTCAGAGCACTCCTGATTTATTTTTACCATAGTACTTATCCTCATCTGACATATTATATATTTAGGGTTCATCCTTTTTACTAGAATTTCAGTTCTATAAATCCCATAATTTTTGTCCATTGTCATATTCCCAACGCCTAGAACTGTCTGGCAGGTAGTAAGTCCTCAATATTTGATAGGATAAATGAAATGATATGAGAGGCACTAATAAGGTCTTACAGAGATTCAAAAAAGAAGAATGTTTCTTCATGTGGGAATCCAGGGATATTTCATGAGTTGGACTTTGAATGGTGACTCTGTTTTGAACATTCAGAGACTAGAGGGAAGAGAGAGGGTATTTTCAGGCAAAAAGAGGAGTATGAAGAAAGGTACTAAAGCAAGGTGAGCCAAGAAGAGCTGGGGCTCAGTCTGGTGAGAAGAGGAAAGAAGACAAGAAGGGTGGGGTAAGAGCAGAGGGTGCAGATATTCAGAGCCACATAAAATATTCTGAAGGTTGTTTATCAGGAAAAGGAGAACCACTGATGTTTCTGCTGAGGTCCTGAGATATTGTACAGGAAGAGGTTGGCAACTCATCAGATGTTGGGAGTGGGGTGGCGATGAGGGAGAGAGATGAGTCAACGGTAACATTGTCATTCTAAGTGCCCATGACAAATTCAGGATCCCATCAACATCTCACTCATTTCAAGTGCAACACAATTCAATTCAGGTATAATTAGGCAATTAGGATCATGACCTACATTTGCATATGCTTTCTTTTACATGCTATTGTTGTGATGGATGAGGATATTTTGTACTGCTTACATTTTAGGAGACTGGGATTGAAGAAAATAGATGATGCAGAATTGAAACAAGAAAAATAAATCTGGAGCCTACTCCTAAAGACGACATAAAGCTGTAACAACTCTGAGGTGAAGACAACAAGGAATGAAGTCATTGCCCTCTCTTAATAGATTATCGTTCACAGGAATTTTTCCTTCTCAGTACAGCTAATATATTGGAAGTTAAAAAAAATGTAAAGAATATTGTAATGTAAAGATGAAATGAAAGATGAAATAATTTTGTCTAAATAAAAAGAACATTGAATATACTTAAGAAGCCTCTAGTAATGGGGAGAAGAGGAGAGAGACTGATTTGCCACATCACTATCGTATGAACACAGTCACACTTAAGTAAAAAATTAAATAGAGGAGTAGCCTGGCAAATTTTATGATGAATATTAAATAATTTAACAGAATAACATGTTTGACAAATAAATGAACATGAATAATAAATTATTTACAAATATTTTTATACACCTATTTCTGCCACTGCATCAACTGTTAGTGAATCCGTGATAGACTGAAAAATTTTTTTTAAAGAAAGATAAAAGAAAAAGGCAGTTATTAGATACCTCTCTAAGTGTCTCTTCTATCTATATCTGGAAATTTGCCTTCTGGTGTGTCTCTTTTCTCCTCACTTAGTATTTCAAGTTTTTGATTTGCAGAGAAAAATCTAATCACACTCTTAAAACTAACAATTTATAAACACAGTACACCACCACGCGAATGCACAGTGATTCAACTTCTGTCATAGAATGAGAAGTCCTTAGTCAGATATTAATCAGTTTATTCAGCAACCTCAATTCCTTAGGGTGCAAGCCAGAAATGGTATTAATTCTCTCCCATCCTGCCCCCAGCTGGGCTGTGTTGAATCTCCTTTTCCTGCTGGGTAGAGACCGCCTTAATGATACCCTGGACAGACTCTAAAACTTCCTCGTCACTTCTTGATATTAAAAAACTCAGTCAAGTCCAGCTGAAGATGGCAGCCTCATATCCAAAGCAAAGTTTGTCCTCCCCCATTGCTGGCAGGGCTGGGGGCTGGAAGGACGTGAAGTGGGAAAGGAGCAAGGCTGCTCTTTTTCTCTTCCGCCCCTTTCTCACCCCCGAGGTAGGGTGGTGGGAGGGAAAACGGTAGGCCTCTGGAAAAAAATCTCCTCTCCTATCTTCTCCAGGGTGTTGGGTGGGCAAGGGAGGGGGATGGGAAGGACGGGGATGGGAAATCAAGAGACTCTGTCTCATCTCTCTATATAATGTTGCTTCTTCTACAAGGGAGTTCTTCGGGAAGCACTGAGGGAACTTCACACTGCCTAGGTCAAGTGACCTAAGAGACCTGGATGCTCCTTGATCTCTTCCAACCACCCTCAACCCACCTGTACTCTCCATGCCCTCTTATTGCCAGAAAGAAAGGCTCAAGACAGCTACCTTCTCAGCATCCACTTCATCTATAGAAAAGGCAGATGGCCTTGTCATGCCAAGGCAGGACTGAAGCTGCTCCTCAGCTGCCCCACCACTGCCCCCATTTGTCTCCAACCCCCTTTGCCCTGCTTAGGAGGGGCAGAGGCAGATCAGCAAGCCTACTACCTATACAAACTACCCATCAGTAATGAACTGCCAGTATCTGCTTCATGACCCCACTCTGTAAGAGTGATTTTCTAGGAACCTCTCTTGCTTGGTTTTGGGGTGAGGGGCAGCTGCAGCAGCCCCCTCCCAGTCAACCTCTCATACATCGCTGGGAGGGGCATGGGCCATGGCAGGGGCTGATGTGGCTCTGCCATCTCTTCGTAAAGGCAGAAGGGGTGTCTGGCCCCCGCCATCCATGGTTTCCATTACAATGTCAAGTATTTAGAGCCTCTGTACTTCCAGATTTGGTCCCCGGTTGCCCATCCTGAGCAAAGTGAAAGTATGCAACATGCTGCTGCACTAATAAATAAACAAAAAGGCCATTCGATCCCTTGATACTACATGACGCAAGGAAATTTCTTGTCGTAGAACATGGGTTCTTTACCTAAACCTTTGAAATTTATGGAAAACGTTAGGTGAATAACCAGGTGTCAGCTGTCCCCTTAAGCAGGTAGCTTACTCTGTTTTAGCCACTTGCCACCCCCTTCACCAGCTTCTACAAGAAATCCAGTCGCATAAGGAAGTTTGCGATCTCTCTGCAGATTTGTGGGATCTCAAACAGGCGATCACATTGCATATCATTACACTGAAAAAGTCTTGACTAGACAAGCCTCTTCTCCCAAGTCTCTCTTTACCTGGACCCCTAGCAGGGTCTCCTCCTCTTCTAACCTCCGATGCTCACCGGGGTGGCTTTATGGGCATGTGACCCATGCAGGTGCCCAGGGCCCCACATTTGGTTAAGTGCTTTATTGTCACTGTCCTGAAATTCTTAATAATTTTGAACGAGTGCTGCATTTTGCATTTTCCATCGGGCCCCACAAATTATGTAGTCTGTCCTGTTCCCCCCCATCTCAGCCCTGCTGGCTCCTCTACCTACTCTCCTAAAATCCAGTGCCCCCTCCCCCATTTATTAATCAGAGCAGCTTTCGTTCTCTACATGAAACACAAGGGCCAGCCTGTCACACAGGCCTGAGAGGTCTACTTACATCCCACAGTGGGTAAAAAATATAACTGCACAATTCATGAAATGTAGTCAAAATGCAATTTTTTGTGTGTGTCTCACTACCCCCTTTAAAATGTAAAGGGTGGGGAAGGAGGTGTGCAGAAATCTTCCCCTGGCCCCGGATGGAAACTTGGCCAGATGCCAAGAAATTCCCAGATGCTCTTAGCTGTTCTTTGGCCTAAGTCAAAATGCACAGTCTCAATTCCATTGTAATCAACGTTTCAATCTACATTCTTTCATTCATCTTCAACACTTCCCATGTGAGGTCTGAGTTGGGGGACAGGAATGAGATCGACTTCTGCTCTCTTTTCCAACCTCAACTGCCTCCTCACTCTCTGGCTCTGTTGGACTCTTCTGGGATGGAAGAGAATTGGAGATGAGAGGCAAGGAGTTATAGAACAGTTCTTGCCAGGGTGTATGGATTCACTCTCAGGACCCAGAGGATGGTACCACGCACCATGGCTGGCCTCAGCCCTCGGCCTGGGACACAGTCTTCTAGGGGTCCTCTCGAGTAGGACTTGAAACAGCTTCTGCAAATCTCTCTTCCTTGCAGCTCATACCTGGTTACCCACAGCTCGCCCTCCACACTGGGTGTGATCCCAACATGCCTCTTCTATCTTGTTGCCCCCAGACTCTTTAGCTTTTTGACCTGGAGTTGAGCACCAATTTTTTGTTTCTCTCAACCACATGGAACACGTTTCCTCATCGTATAGAAGATCCTCCCTGAAGAGTAATGGACTCAGTAATCCCCAGCACGTGGGCATGGGTGGGGGGCATTCGCAGTAGGGTAACAATGCTCTCCAAAGAAATCTCTTCATAAACCCAAACCTTATCCTTTCATGGTCTCCACGTGGGTGAGAAAATTGAGGACTTAGTGGAACCACTTTCCAACCATTTCCTTTAAGAAGTCTGCACACGGTGATCTGGCTTTGGAATTTTACATCTGTCAGATTTTGGTGTTTTGATTAAAACTTCACTTTTGATATTCTTTGCAACAAAGATGGATCTCTACTTGTAAAGAATGCTTTCAAGCTGCTAAAAATGACACTGTCTCTGCGTCATTACACATATATGTGCATTTTTCTGGGGGAAGAGTTCAGAGTTCTAGGGTAAATTCTCAGTGGAGTTTGTATCCCATAAAGTTTAAGAATTACTGCCACAGAAGATTTTTATTTCTCGAATTATTTTAAATTAACATCTAATTCAATTTATAAATGAATATTGTTATCTGACTGGCCATTTAAGTGCTGAGAACATAACGTGCCAAAACGATCAGAATCACTCAAGTGGTTTAGCCTGACCTTCCTCCGAATACTGGCTTTTTATAGTAGCAGTAAATAGAAGCGAGGTGGTAATTGTGCTCTTCTCCTTAGTGTGCTTTCCCAGGCACCTCCTCCCAAATACTTCATTCTCCACCCCTCCTCCTCTCTTCCAACACTTTACTTCCTCAAAGAAATTCCATTTGGATTGGGCCTAACCTAAACCTCAGCCAGTCTGTTAAGATGAGCAAAGTGTGGAGCTTCAGGGGAAAGTTGGGGATGACACACGCTATATGTCGATGATTTTCAGGGAAGGGAACTTCCACGTGCTCTCAAGTCCACATTTCATACATCATACTGTGACAACGACCTTGAGAAATACAAAAAGGAAAAAAAAATATACTGGCTCTGGGACCAATTTCTCAGTGAGAAAAATGAAAGGTCCAACAAAATGAAATAGTCAAGAAAGGGGAAAGCGTTGGCCTCTACTTACTTCATGTTTTTCCTTTTTCATTTTTTTCCCTAAAGATCTTCCTGCAAACATTATGTGACACTCTTCCTATGCAACTTATCATTTTATTTAATAAGCATACCAAG
Source organism: Physeter macrocephalus (assembly GCF_002837175.3). Taxonomy (NCBI): domain Eukaryota; kingdom Metazoa; phylum Chordata; class Mammalia; order Artiodactyla; family Physeteridae; genus Physeter; species Physeter macrocephalus. Next base: position 51,955,957 of record NC_041218.1, read on the forward strand.
CTACATGTTATTCCCTAGAAACATGCACTTTCACATTTCTGTGCCTTTGTTCATGCTAATTCCTTCAGCTCAAAGGCCCCTTTTATACTTACCAAAAATCCTTCAAGACCCTGGTCAAATTTGGATGCAGCTGCATTTAACAGAAAACCTAAATAAAATTGTTTTAACCAAGAGAGGCTTTTCTTTCCCCACACATAAAAATGCCTAGAAGGAAGCAGTTCTGGGCTGGTGTGGGAATTCCACAGTCATCAAGGATCTAGACTCCTCCCATTTTTCTGCTCCATCATCCTAAGCACAAGGTTCCCACCAGGCCATCTCGCAGCAAAAACAAAGGGGCAAAGCACAGGCGTGCTCTTTTTCCAAAGGGCCCCATCCAACAACTTCCTCTTTCATGCATTTTTTTCTTGAATTTCACTGGCTGCCCCAATCTGCAAGGGAAGCTGGGAAATGTAGTTTCTCCTTTGGGCACATTGCCTCAACCACAATGATGATAGAAAAAAAGAGCATGGATATCGGATAGGCAACCAGAAGGGTCTGCCCAGCCTCTCCTCAAGCTCCCTTCCTTGTTGTATAAAATATATAGCATATTTTAATTTTTTTCCTTCATTAGACCAAGGTCAATGCTATTGACATTTTGGGCTGGACAATTCTTTGTTGTGGGGCTGCCCCGTGCATCATAGGATGGTTATCAGTACCTGTATTCTCTACCCACTAGATGCCACCCTGCAAACGGGACAACTAAAAATGTCTCCAGACATTGCCAAATGTTCCCTGGGGGGGCAAACTCACCCCTAATTAGGAGCCCCTGCACTAGACTGTCCTAATCTTCTTTGTATCCCATCCCCAGCTAAATAATAATGACTGTTGATTGTTATGATAACTGTTTTAACATTTAATGCTGTTTTAACCACTCCTGTTATGCTCATTTTTACACATGAGAACTGAGCTCACAGAGAACATTCTGAAAAAATGGGAGCTAACAAATGGGCTCCACCAAGGTCTGTTTCACGTCAAAGTTTACACTCTTCCTCCTCCATCCACTATCCTATCCACCACCGCGTCACCCACCTCCCATCCAGCCCTCAAATAATGTAAGCATTCAGGAAACATTTGTTGAATGAAGCTTTAACTAGAAAATATGAGTGCACTGGAGCCCAGGAAGACAGTCTCAATGTTCTAAACATTATATACAGATTTTAGAAAGAAAGAAGGAAGGAAGGGAAGAAGGGAAGGAGGGAGGGAGGAAGGAAGAGAGAGAGAAAAAAAGACCTTAGATTCCTAGACAGCTTTAACCTAGTCACTCCTTAAGGTATCTACCTTAAGAGCAGGTAGGGAGGTGCCTACCTTATCAGAATGAACGACTATAAAGGGTAAAAACATCACAGAAGAAACGCTGTACCATTTTTAACTTAGACTCTAAAGAAGCAGCTAATGACTTTTTTCCTTACAGCAAACAAAGTGCTATTGTTGTTGATGAATCTCAAATATCAGTTTCTGCTTCAGTGGGAGAACCGTACAGGTCAAGAGAGCCACTGAATTACACAGTCACTAGCAAGTGGAGCGGGAGAAAGGCATCAGTAAGTACGCTCCTCTCGGGTTAGGTCTCTCACTCCCTGGGTTGTCTGCAGTTTCTTACCAATCCCATTAATGAAGAGGGACAAAGCAATAAGGGAATTAAAATAAATCCGAAGTAAGCCTGTCCCAGCCCGAGACGACATGAATTGTGGGAGTACTCGGGTGTTGCAGCCTTTCCCTGCTTCTCACAGATTGATGTTTGTTACTGAAAGCCCTGTGGAAAATATAATCACTTTGCTGTCTGGAGTCAGACTGAATTAGGAAAATATTATCTGGTGAACATTATACCCAATGTTTATTTTAACTTACTACTTATTAAGTGGCCTTGAGTTCCTAAAATGTTTATTAGACGTTGCACATTTTATTCACTGTTAGAAGTATTAACATTAAAAAATCAGGGAGATTTTATTTGCCTTTTTTTATGTATTCTATTTTGCTATGGTAAAATATGCGTAACATAAAATTTACCATTTTAACCATTTTTAAGTGTACAATTCAGTGGTATTAAGTCCATTTCACTTACTTTTTACATAGTCGGGCACTATTCTCTAATTATACTCACACTATTAATATTTAAGGAACCATACCCAAAGCTCTAACATTATTTTGCCTGCCAGGAAATGCCTCTGACAACAATAAGGTTGATGCTTTTTAGAGATGCTCTGATTCTGACAGACTTATTTAGGAATATTAGAGTTTTTCACCAGAACATTAAATTTTTCCTAAATTCCCTTGAAGCTTATTTTGAAAGGAAGTAATTGTTGCTAATTTTTTTTTCTCCTAAAGTATTTTATGATCTCACTAGTTCATACTATTTTGTATTCACCTGGGGCAGAAGCTAGTGCTTCTTTCGAACTACCTGGGACAGCAAAGGTTCTGTTACCAGTCAGATATGAGAACACATTTATTTCAGAACAGTAATGAAAATGAAGCATTTGATTAGTTTAATTTCCCTGAGAAATGGAGGATGGACAACAGCCATTCACCTATAATGTTATAGCACTTCTCTTTGAACTTCGGGGCTCTATCACATTCTTCCTAATAGCCCATTTTTGTTTTTCATATATCATGAAGTTTTCCTCTCACAATATAACACAAAGGTAATACATATTATCATATTTGTAGCTTAGGAAATGGGAAGTATTATCACCCATTATTCTCTTCCTGTATATAGGAACTAACGTATTATAGGAGTCAAACAGGAAAATCACTATTAGAATGAGGAGTGGCATAATATTATAATGAGATTAATGTGGAATTAATACTCTCTTTGTAGAGATCGAGAAATATTATTTTAATCATGAAGAAAAACTATCTCAAAATTTATTTTACCTCTTGGCAGATTTCCAGGCATTGGTATATTGTGGTTAATAAAACATAAAACTATTGCTTCACTTTCTTAAAATATGCACCAATACTAATTAGCTACGGCAATGCACCTACATAATTTTCAAACTGCTTTTAAAATATCACATAGCTTTTCCCTTGTAATTTAAAGCACTGAATTGTAACCGATATTGCAAAGTTATTTTTAACCACTAGAGGGAAGAAAACGCTCCACATTTGTACGTAACTAATTTTAAATTCTTAGACCAAAACAATAATAACCACACCACCACCACCACTACAGAAAGTCTTTAAGATCCTCTTGTTTTATACTGTACAATATACTACACACTAAAGGCTCAGTTAACAACTTTAAAATTTTAAACTAATGCACAATCATCTCAATTCAACAGCTTATAGTAGGCAAAAGTAAACATTTTTGCAGCCTGAGCCTACCTATGAGTTAAGGATTATTAGCATTAGGGAATCAGCACATCCTTAAGGAAAGGCAGAATACTTAAACAAACAAAACAGACAGTACCCATTAAGAATCAGCAAGGTTCTTTCTACATTAAAATATCTACAATGGAATGCAAAGGTCATATTTATCACAAAATTGAAATATTAACTGAAGTCACAAATTGATCAAATGCTAAAATATTTACATTTGACTCTTGAATTTCTATATGTACTTTCTTTTACCACAAACCAACTGCAGATCTAATTGTGACAGAGATGATTTAAGTTTCCTCTTAATATAACTTTTTGACCTGATTAATTTTTGTCCCTCCCAATTAAGCCATTTGCATTTCAGTAACTAAAGCATTACTTCCTTTGATTAGAAACCACAACCTCTTTACTTTTTCACTCTCATTGATTCAAACGTATCACGGTGAATTAAGCCATTTGGATTTCAGTCTGTGCGGGTGACATTTTAACAACCGTCCCTTCAACCCTCTCTCTGTGTCAATCTTGGCCATGTCCTACATCATAGAGGACAGCAGGAGGGCAATGGTGGCAGCCTGATAGAAGAATGGAGCAGGCATGGAGCCAGGGGTTACACAACACTGAAGTCAGCGATTTCTCTGATGCACGAGCCTTTCACTTGCCAATCAAACCTGATAAGGCTTTTACCTTGTAGAGTTATTCCTGACCTTACCCAAGACACTAAATCATTTCTGAAGTCTTGTTTCTTAGCCTAAGCAAACCTGCTCTCCCCGCTTTTCAGGTCTGTGCGCACTGTTCACTCTAATACTAATAAATACAGCACAGTGGTGCAGAAAAGTTGAGGAGGTGTCACTTCTTTTGGACTAATGAAAGTGATGCACATCAAAACCAGAGCTAGTCAGAAAGCCTTCTGTATTATGACCTATTGGCAAAAGTAACAAACTAGCAGGTTTTTGTTTTGTTTTTTTTTTGTGGTATGCGGGCCTCCCCCTGTTGTGGCCTCTCCCGTTGCGGATCACAGGCTCCGGACGCGCAGGCCCAGCGGCCACGGCTCACGGGCCCAGCCGCTCCGCGGCACGCGGGATCCTCCCGGACCGGGGCGCGCACCCGGTTCCCCTGCATCGGCAGGCGGACGCGCAACCACTGCGCCACCAGGGAGGCCCTAGCAGTTTTGAAATAAGCTCCTAACAATTATAGTTGCCCAGGAACAGATCTGACCCACATGTGCAACGGAAAGGCGTTTGAGCAGAGACTGGATGGTTATACAGCAGATAGGAATATCAAAAACGAGTTATCACAGATGTCATTTCTGCAAGTGTGAAGCTGTACTAATTGACTTCCAAAACCTTATCAATCTCCTTTTAAGATTAATTTTATGTTTAGCAAAGAAATACACGCGCAAGTTTAAAAGTCCAAAGAATTCTGCAAGGCTTATAGTTAGAGTGACTGCATCCCAGTTTTCCACGGACAGTTCTGATTTATGCCTATTATCCCAGTGTAATTATTAATAGTGCCCCCTCTTTCACTCTCAAAAGTGTTCCAGTTGGATGAAAAACCACTGTCTCAAGTCCCAACCACATTACCCCCAATTTCTATTTCCCAGAAGCAATTACTTCTAATATGTTTAGGATTTTTTTCTATATGGGTTCAAATTTCTAAGAAAAAAAAAACCAAACATGATTATACTACTTGCATCAGTTTAAACTGCATTAGAATTCAAAGACCAGGGGTAAAATCATTGACTTAAACAGGTAGAAAGAGGTGCCTGGAAGGTACATTGTTTGAAGACTTATTCATCTGAAAATGACTTTTCCTCCTTCATACATTGTTGGGATTTTACATCCATCCAAATTCTGACAAAGTGTACGGGTAGGAAAAGTAATGACATTGCTGAGACACACGACCTCGATCTCCCTTCAAAATAAGATTTGCTACCCAAGCTGTCAGCCCTGTCAGGGACTGCCTCAGCTGCAGAGAGCTACCTGACCCCACCATAACGCCCTTCCCAGATCAGAGGCATCCAACGCCTGACTGAGGCAGGGGTAAAAAGACCCTTTCCACCCAACCTAGGACTGCTCTGAGAGGCCATCAGTGCTCCAGAGCTCCCCAGAGGTTAGCCAAGGTTTTGTCAGGCTCATAAAACAGATGGACTTGTCCCTCTACCCAATCCTGCTTCCTTTCCTTCTTTCCACAGCTGCTGATCTTTAATAAACAGCTTGTACCCCAAACTCCATCTCAGCATCTGCTTCCAGAAAACCCAATCTGCAACAAATAGGTACTATGGTTCAAAATTCAAAAGGTGCAAAAAAGGAATATGGTGAAACACCTCCCTCCCTCCAGTGAGATCCAGTTATCAGTTCCCCTTCTCAAAGTCAACCAGCGTGGCCAGGTTCTTGTGCATATTTCTAGAAATAGTATGCATATATAAGAAATGTTTATATATACACACACATAATTTATAAGGAAACATATAATTTCTTTCATTTGCTACACAAATGGTAGCATACTCCACAACTGTTCAGTACTTTTTTTTAACCTTAAAATATAACTCAGAGGTTGTCACAATATATAAAAAGTATCATCATTCTTTTTAATGGCTGCCTGGTATCCCATTGCATAGAAATAACAATTTATTTGGTGAAAATTTAAGTTATGTCAAATCTTTTCCTATTACATACAGTGTTACACTGAATAATCTGTGTGTGCATTAGAGCCCAGTTGTGCATATTTTCAAGCCCTATGTGTGTATGCATGTAGGAAAAATTCCTAGAAGAGGGATTCCTAGGCCAAAATGCTCTAGTCATAATTTTGATAGATGTTGGTAAACTGCCTTCCTTTTATATTGCACCAATTTATATTCCCTTGAAAAATATATGAGCGCCTATGTCCTCATACTCTTCCTTTATTGTATCACTGAATTAATAGAGTCCAGTATAAAATATAACAAAAACAGACATTTTAAATGTTGGGCTAGAAATGTATAGAAGTTCTAAAGTTTTTTCCATGCTCATTGAATCATCTTGTGCCATCTTGGTGATGGTTCACCCCACTTTGGAAGGCAATGGTTTACTAAACAGGAGAATTTTTCTGAAATCAGGGAGCAGACATTTTCAACTTTCCATCCCCTGTGTTGGACACACAGTAGTTGTTCAATTAATATTTATGGAATAAATGAATGGAAAAAAATGAAGAAACTTGGTTAGTAGCATATATAAACATACAAAATGTCTCTTTTTAAATTTTTTATTGGAGTATAGTTGATTTACAATGTTGTGTTAGTTTTAGGTGCACAGCAAGGTCAATCAGTTATACATCTGCATATATCCATTCTCTTTTAGATTCTTTTCCCATATGGGTTATTACAGAATATCGAGTTGAGTTCCCTGTGTTACACAGTAGGTCCTTATTAGATATCTCTTTTATATAGAGTAGTGTGTATATGTCAATCCCAATCTCCTAACTTATCCCTCCTCCCCTTTCCCCTTTGGTAACCATAAGTTTGTAAAACGTCTCATTTTAATGTGCATATTTTAACACCAATACGTGTCGGAGTTGTGTACGTACTTATGATATATATTGATAAAGTGATATGTGTGTAACTAAAATACACACACAAGAGTTGATGCTTAAATTCCTTTTACTAATTCCATTTTATATATATGTACCACATTTTCTTTAACCATTCATCAATCAATGGACACTTACATTGTTTCCATCTCTTGGCAATTGTAAATACTGCTCCAATGAACATGGGGTACAGAGATCTCTTCAAGATAGTGATTTCAGTTGCCTGGATACATATATACTCAGAAGTGAAAACGCTGTATCATATGGTAGCTGTTTTTAATTTTTGAAGAACCTCCATGCTGTTTTCCATAGTGGCTGCACCAATTTACATTCCCACCAGCAGTGCACAAGGGTTGCCTTTTCCCCACATCCTCACCAACACTTGTTATCTCTTCTATTTTTGATAATAACCATTCTAACTGGTATAAGGTAATATCTCATTTTGGTTTTAATTTGCATTTTCTTGACAATTTGTGATGTTGAGCACCATTTCATGCACCTTGAACATCTTTTTTGGAAAAAATGTCTACTCGGGTGCCTTGCAAGTTTTTAAATCAGATTATTTGGGGTTCTTTGCTATTGAGTTATATGAGTTCTTTATATATACTGGATATTTACCCCTTATCAGATATATTGTTTGCAAATATTATATTTTCTCCCATTCCATAGGTTGCCTTCTCATTTTGTTGATTTAGTTTGATGTAGTTCCACTTATTTTTTTGCTTGTGTTGCTTGTGCTTTTGGTGTTATCCAAAATTGTTTCCAAGACCAATGTCAAGGAGCTTCGCACTGTAGGCTGGGCTCTGTTGTGGGGTCCTCTCAGTGTGGCACTGTGCCAGACAGGGAGGGGCAGTGTGGTCAGAGTGTAGCTGCTCCTCTTACCCTTCTAATATGATTCTTCTCAGGCTCTGTGGACACAGAGGTGCTTCAGCCTCACCCCCAGGTTCTGGGTATCTTCACAACAGTGTCTTATCTATGGATAGTTGTACTAGTTGGGCTTCTTGTGAAGGAAATTGATGTTGGGAATGATCAATGTCACTATCTTGATTACAACAGTCTTTCTGCCTGTGTTTAATTTAAGTAAATGATATGGTGCTTTAGATCTCATTCTGTTTCTTACTTTTCAACAGTTTTTTTCTTTTCTAACTATGCATGGTATGATATGTATAGTTAGGAAAGTAAACCAACCTAGGCATTTCAGCAGAGGGAATTTAATATAGGAAATTGATTACACAGATGTTAGAGGCCTGAATGAGCTAAAGGAGACTAGAAAAAAAAAACAAAACCCAATGACAGTGAGCAGTTACACCCCTAGGGCTGGGAAGCAGAGGAAAAAAGTAGGAGTTATCAAATACTGGAAGCTCAAAGGAAACCCACAGATCTTGGACTCAGAACACTAGTAGGTGGGGTTTGTGGGTGGGGGGGTCTCAGCCACATAGCAAGACTCTAGGAGGCCTAGAAGAGGACAGCTGCTAGGAGCATGAGAGCTGAAGAGAGATTCTGGACATTGAACTGTGCTGGCGAGACACTGGCGTTCAGGCCCAGCTAGAGTGGACAGATTCTGGTAAACATTCTGGCCATTCAGTTGAGACCCTTTTTTAAAAGGCCACGCTCTAGGAGTGGGGACAAAACTGGAAAAGGCTCACCCTAACAAAGTCTAAAACCAAGCCTCAAAAAACTTAAGGTAGGGGCTTCCCTGGTGGCGCAGTGATTGAGAGTCCGCCTGCCAATGCAGGGGACGCGGGTTCGTGCCCCGGTCCAGGAGGATCCCACATGCTGCAGAGTGGCTGGGCCCGTGAGCCATGGCCACTGAGCCTGTGTGTCCGGAACCTGTGCTCCGTGGTGGGAGAGGCCACAACAGTGAGAGGCCCGCGTACCACAAAAAAAAACAAAAAAAACAAAAAAAACAAAAAAAAAACTTAAGGTAATATGCTGGTAATTTAATAAAGCAGATGCGGAAATGACTCATAAATTAGAGCCAATGGGTATGAAATTAACTGTGGTCAAGATGTTTTAAAATAAACTAGACTTCTAGTTTCAACTCTGACATGTAAAGACCTTAGAAGTTCCTACTCCCGTCCTTACAAAAAAAAGTCTGAACTAAAAACGAATGACTTTTCTTGGACCCATCAGAGAATTGAGGTCACAGGGCAAACCATCATCCTAAAACCTGAAGACACAGACAAATACAAAAAACTAGAGCTGAGTTCTGCTTACCTGGAGCAGAAGCTATTGGAGCCATAAGCTGGTGCTAATACTTAAACAATAATTTTGATGAGTCTCTGGAAGCTGAGTGTGGATTAGCAAGAGAGTGAAAAACTTATTGAGGCTGCAGTCTTAGAGGGTTTTATCTTTTGTGGATTTTGTCTCTAGGAACCCCACCAGGTTTTCATGATAAAGAGTCAAGAAAGATTCCCTCCTGGCACTGACCAGGGTAGGGGAAAAGTAGTCATTTAAAAATATGCCCAGAGCGTTCTCCATAACAAATGCTTACTACTCCTTAGGAGGAAAGAATTTACCAGAGCCTTATCCCACCTGGGGGGGGGTGAGGGGGAGGGGACTTGTAAAGGCCACAGTCCAGGAACACAGGCCCACTATAAGACTGAGATTTTATCATAATATTATAGAACACTACCCCTCCTCCACACCTTACCACCACATCAACAAGCTCTAGTATAATAATAGCAGATAACATGTGAAAGAGCTGCAAGGTATAGATTCTATTTAAGAAGAAGTTCTTAGGGAAACCCAAAGTCAATAGGGGAGACAAAATCAAGGACACTAGAGGAATTTGAAGCCTCTAGTACCTACAGCTATAGCACAGAGGACTCCAGCTGAGGTCTGGTTATTGATAAATCCATTAGCTGGAGTTTCCTGATTGACCTTTTCAAGCCAGGGATACAAGGAATTGGGATAACATTCTGTGAAGGTCCATCCCATCCTAAAAGGGTCTTTTCTAAAAGCCTTGCAAAGAGGAGTCAGCCTGTTTGTATTTCCCTTGGGTGCATGGGGACAGATCATATTTAGAAAAGAATGTGGGGGAGTGAAGGCTGTACAATTGACCAAGGTAGAGGTGTTCAGTATGACTGGGGAAAGACTGAAATGAAGTATGGGACCACTTGGTCATAATAGCCTGATAGGTAACAAACATAGGCTTATGGGTGTAATCAGCAATAACACTTGCGATTAAAGAGAAGTTGGTGGGCTTCCTTGGTGGCGCAGTGGTTGAGCGTCCACCTGCCGATGCAGGGCACAGGGGTTCATGCCCCAGTCCAGGAAGATCCCACGCGCCGCGGAGCGGCTGGGCCCGTGAGCCATGGCCGCTGGGCCTGCGCGTCCAGAGGCTGTGCTCCTCAACAGGAGAGGCCACAGCAGTGAAAGGCCCGCGTACCACAAAAAAAAAAAAAAAGAGAAATTGGTTACAGATAAGACCAAGGGATGTTCAACATCATGAACAGATCAGAGTTTCTGGTGACAGATCCAACAGTCAGAAAGGTTTCTCCTTTTTGCAATAAATTGGGAAATGCATTGGGATAAGAGCATTATCCTTCTCTAAGAAAGAGAGGGAGAAAATAAGGTAAGAAGCAATGGTGAGAAAAGGATGTACAGGCCTGGTCCAGTCATCTTGTGAAAGCTGTTTCCTTCAGCTCTTGTCTGCTTTGATTCTTGGAAACCTTCAGTTTGAGCTCATCAGTTGGTGTGCAGGTCCAGTCAGGGTTTAGGGCTTTCTTTTGGGTGGTGGTGGGCAGGGGGGCCGGGGGGGCAGCTTTCTTTGGATGAGACACATTGATCCAGGAGTCAACTCCTTGAAGTTTGGCAGCACAAGAATTGATCAGTAACACTTGATAAGACCCTTTCCAATGTGGCTGAAGAGAGTCTTTTTTTTTTTTTAACATCTTTATTGGAGTATATTGAAGAGTCTTAATGGATATGTCTTTTCCATAAACAAAATCTCCAGGCCACAAAGTATGGTGTTTTGAGGTCTTCATCTCCTGGGAGAACACCGTGGAAAGATTGCTCTACTAAAGCATGGTTATTTTCAATGGATGAAATACTGCAGTATATACTTTGTAATACTGAAGTATACCTCCGTTTATTAGTTGTGGATCAAAGGAAGCGGGAGCTAGATGTATGAGGAACCCAGCAATTATTTCACCCATGGTGAGAGTTTATGAGTTCCAGTCGGGGTGGATCTGAGATTTAGAAGGACCAACAGCAATACTTTTGCCTGAGGTAGTTGGAGGGTTCCCACAAATTTTGCCAGGTGAGTATTGATGGTGCCATTTGTTCCTTTGACTGGTCCTGAAGACTAAGGATGATATGCACTGGGAAAATGCTATGGACTGGCTAAAGACCACAGACTTGTAATATTTAACTAGTAAAATAGGTTCCCCAGTTGCTATGGAGTTCAGGAGGGGTTCCCCAGGCAGAGGTAAACTTCTCTAATAGTATTTTAGCCACTAAGAGGCAGTAGCTTATCTACATGGAAAGGCTCTGACCCAGTGGGAAAACAAACAAACCATGACTAAAACATATTTATACCCATGAGACAGGGGAAGTTGTATAAAATCCATCTGCCAAAACTCGAATGGTCTATTGGGCAATTTAAAGTGTTTGGGGGCAGTGCAGACAGTTTCCCAGGAATGTATTTTGGACAGACGGGCATGAAAAGTAGACATTTTGTGCAGCCTTATTAATATTTCCTCACCGGTATTGATTCATAAACGTTATTATTTTATCCACAGACCAATGGTTTAATGCATGTAAAGTTATCAGTAATGGGAATTTTAGAGTCTCTGGTAAGACCAGATTATTTGGCCCAAACAAGAGTTCTCTCTTTTTATAGAACCAAGTTATTAGATTTCCAGTATTGTTTTTTCCTTTTCTGAGGCCAATTGTTGGGCACCTCTAGTCAATTTTTCTAGATTATTATTGGGGGGAAACACCACTTTGGACCATATCAGGGGTTTGATTGTTGGTCTTATGCATGTAAAGTCATCAGTAGTGGGAATTTTAGAGTCTCTGGTAAGACCAGATTATTTGGCCCAAACCAGAGTTCTCTCTTTTTATAGAACCAAGTTATTAGATTTCCAGTATTGTTTTTTTCCTTTTCTGAGGCCAATTGTTGGGCACCTCTAGTCAATTTTTCTAGATTATTATTGGGGGGAAACACCACTTTGGACCATATCAGGGGTTTGATTGTTGGTCTTTTGAGAGCAGCATTCTTGGCAGAAATATCAGTGGCATGGTTTCCTTTTGCCTCCAGGGAGTTGAGTTTGGAATGTCCAGGGACCTTAATAATAGCCAAAGCAGCTGGTAGGAGTATGGCATCTAATAAATTTTGGACACAAGAGCCATTTTAAATTTTATCCTCATTAGAAGTAAGGAAACCTTGCTGTTTCCATAGCATTCCAAAGTCATGGGCAAGCCCAAAGGCGTGGGCAAGCCCAAAGGCATACTATCAGTATAAATGTTTGCAGTTTTGCCCTTAGCTAAAGTGCAAACCCGAGTATATAATTCAGCCTATCGGGCAAAGGTAACCAAAGGCAAAGGTGCTGCCTCAATAACTTCAAAAGGAGTTGCAATTGCATATCCAGCACAAAATTTACCATTTTAATCCTTTAAATAAGAACCATCAGTAAAGCATGAAAACTCAGCCTTAGGGGAGTTTCCTGTAAATCATCACGAGGGGTCAAAATGTTATCTAACAAACAGTCATGAGGTGTATCGTCTGCAAAGGAGGGAAGAAGGGTGGCAGAGTTTAAAGCTATTACAGCAAGAAAGAGTTATGTGGGGTACGGTTAGCAAATGGATTTTTGTAGGAGGTGAGATAACTGGCTGAAAGGTGTTAAGTGTGAAGAGAATTCAGGAGGCTTTCTACTGTATGGAGTACAAAGATCAAGATCGTTAGAGGGGAGCCCATGACTATTCTTCAGTGGCCTTAACTAAAAGGAGGGGGCTGGAATAGCTCTGAGGCCAGGGGTATCCACATGCCACAGAGTCTACCTGCTGAATGTAGTACCCTATGGGGCAACGGTGATACTCATGTTTGGGGGTAAGTACTCCAAGACTGTTTCCCTCCTCATATAGGAAGAGGAAATAGTGAAGTTGATGATTAGGGTGTCCAAGGAAAGAAGGATTATCAAGCTTTCCCTTAAGGTATTAAAAGCTAGGTCAATGAGAATTCAGGAGGGTTTCTACTGTATGGAGTACAAAGATCAAGATCGTTAGAGGGGAGTCCATGACTATTCTTCAGTGGCCTTAACTAAAAGGAGGGGGCTGGAATAGCTCTGAGGCCAAGGGTATCCACATGCCACAGAGTCTACCTGCTGACTGTAGTACCCTATGGGGCAATGGTGATACTCATGTTTGGGGGTAAGTACTCCAAGAGTGTTTCCCTCCTCATATAGGAAGAGGAAATAGTGAAGTTGATGATTAGAGTGTCCAAGGAAAGAAGGATTATCAAGCTTTCCCTTAAGGTATTAAAAGCTAGGTCATCCTGATTTTCCCAAGTAATCGGGTCAGGTTTGGTGTTCCTTAGTAAGGCATAAAAAGGCTGGGTCATGAGAGAAAAGCTCAGAAACCAGTTCCCATAATAGCCAGCCAACCCAAGGAAACCTTGTAGTTGACATCCAATTTGGGGTTTTGGTAAGTTCCAGATGCCATGAAGCCTATCTGGATCAAGGTGCAGCCCTTGTTCTGAGATCAGGTGCCTGAAATAACTTGGGTTGGAACAAACTGCAGTTTCTCCTTAGAAAGGTTATGCCCCTTTGAGGCTAAAAGCTTTAACAGGTGGATGCTGTCTTCCTGTGAGGAGACCCGAGAAGGGGAGCAGAGAAGCAAGTCTACATATTGCAATAAAATAGTCTCTAGGAAATTTTATATTATCTAAATCTGTTTTTAAGGTTTGTGAGAAGTAAGAACAACTCTCAGTAAAACCCTAGTGCATTACTGTCCAGGTGTATTATTGTTCTTCCCAAATAAAGGCAAATAGATATTGACTAGCTTTATCCACAGGGATGCTAAAGAAGACGCTACATAAATCAATCATGGTTAAAAAAAAAATTTGCTTTCGATGGGTATGAAGGCTAATAAAATATGGGGATTAGGAACAATAGGGTGACAAGGGAAGACAACACTGTTTATAACTCAGAAGTGTTGGACCAATCTCCACCCTCCACCACTGGATGTCTTTGCAGGTAAAATAGGGATGTTGCAGGGCCTAGTACAGAAAATAACGAGGCCCTGGGTCTTTTAGTCTTCTATTATCAACTTAATGCCCTGGAGGGTCTCTTTATTTACAGAGTATTGACTGATTCTGGGGAGAGGCTTTGAGGAATCTATTTGTACCTTAATGGGAGGGGCACTGGGGATTCTGAAAATATCAGTTGAAGATTTTGCCCATAAGGAGGGCGGTAGCTGATCCGTTAGGGACAAATGATTAGTGTCCTTAGAATTAGCTCTAGTGCTGCCAGAGACAGAGCAAACAAAATATGTTAAAGGGTCAACTGATTCACCCAGTCAGCTATTTTGGCTGTTATCAAATTCTAGAATTATTTCCTTCTTTTAGGAGAAAGAAATTCCAGGATGATATTTTTCTAAGAAATCTTGGCCCAATAAATGAATGGGGCAGAGGAACTAAGGAGAAAGGGGTGATTATCTCTTAGAGGGCTTAAACAAAAGGGGATGGGTTTAGTAACAGAAATCTGTTGAGATTTATTTGAGATCCCCACTATTTGAACCATTTTAGTATTCCAAGGTAGGGGCTTTTTAATAACAGTGGGGTTGAGCAACAAAGGTGTAGCTCCAGTTCAATAAGGACAGAGAGAGATTTATTCCTAATCTGGAGAATAGTTTCTCCAAGTCAATTAAGGGGGAAAATTGAGAGGAAAAACCTGTAATTCCTCTCAGTCCCATCACTGGGAGTTAAGAGAGCACAGGAAAGGCTGGTTAGAGGGTTGAAGGTACCTGGAGTGCTTAAGCTTCTAAGCCTTTCTTCCAATGTCCTGGCTTTTTGCAATAATGGCAAAGACTGGGAAGGTTTTGTTTTTGTTTACAAGCCTCCATTTGCTGGAGTTGAAAACTGAGGATTTTAGTGGTCTTCCTTTTAGTTGAATCATCTAAGGTGTGGGCAAGCTAGTCTGCTAAATTTACTAAATCTGGAATGGACATAGTTTCTCATTCCAACCTGGTCCTTTCAACTAGAAGAGAAAGATCCTGGTTCAGCCCGTTACTGAACACAGAGTTAGAGGCTACCCAAGTGGGTTCAACATTCAAAGGAAGACCAGAATTTTCTTTAAAGAAAATTTAGAGCCAGGTATGATAGTCATACACAGGCTCACTGGGCTTCTGGGTACAAGCCTGAACTTTATTCAATCGACTGGCTTTGGGAAAGCCCTAGGAATTGCCAAATGGCATCACCTGGTGATTCCCTGAGCCTCATTATAAGATAAAACAGCAACAGCAAGGGTTTGTCTCCAGGTCTCCGGACCATCCCAATTAGTAGTTTCATCCAGTGTTGGGCCTGGCCTTCGCCAACAAGCATCTGAACTAGCTGATATAAGTCAGAGAAACCAGAAACCAAAAGTAAGTTTGAATGACTATATTACATTCCTCAGCAATCCTGTGGGGATCCTCACTTACTCTGAGAAAATTCTTTGACTATGGCACATAGTTCAGCTTTAGTCCAGGGAACATAAGAAATTAAGGGTTTAGCATTTGGATCCTCAGAGGATCTGATTTTAAAGGGGCAGGTTTTAATAGGTTCAGGAGATGGGGAGAGAGGGAGAGGTTTAGAGAAAAAGGGAAGTTCAGTGAGAGAATTAGAATGAGGAAACAAAGGTATAGAGAAGGGGAATGGTGCAGAAGGAAAAGAAGAATATGGTGCTGAAGACAAAGAGGAGGAGTAAAAGAGGTCTCAGAAGACTTTTTCATTTTTTTGCAATTGTTTGTTTGTTTTAGTTAATTTAGAAATGATATTTTGTAAAAAGGCAATTTTAGAGTATTGAATGCATTTGGAAGCCTCCAGGTACCATTAAAATACACATCCTATTCGGTTTAATTTTAGAGCCATGGTCTTCTATTTAGTTCTGAGAAAAACAAGTTTGAAGAGGTCGAAAGTTTCCAAAAGTGACCCCTGGAGTTATAAACTATTTTTGGTTAAGCTGGTCCACTTAGTTAAAAATATGCAAAAGAAAGGACCACAGTTTTTGAACATAAAATCAGCTGTGGTCCCAGAAGGAGGACTCTTGAGAGAATTTAGAGAATTGGGGTCCCATACTTCAAAACCAGAGGTCCAGAAAACAAATGAGTACTCACCAAAAGGGCAATGCCTTCACAAAAACAAAAACAGATCCCAAATAAAGTTGGAGAGCTCAATCAAAAGGAGGGAGTTTGGGGCTTCCCTGGTGGCGCAGTGGTTAAGAATCTGCCTGCCAATGCAGGGGACATGGGTTCGAGCCCTGGTCTGGGAAGATCCCACATGCCACAGAGCGGCTAGGCCTGTGTGTCACAACTACTGAGCCTGCACGTTTGGAGCCTGTGCTCCGCAACAGGAGAGGCCACGATAGTGAGAAGCCCGTGCCCCACAATGAAGAGTGGCCCCCGCTCACTGCAACTAGGGAAAGCCCTCGCGCAGAAACGAAGGCCCAACACAGCCAAAAATAAATAAATAAATTTATTTTTTAAAAAATACACAATTTAAAAAAAATAAAATAAAAAGGAGGGAGTTTGAATCTAAGAGGAGACTTACCGAACCAAAAGGAAGTGGGGAGCACAAGGAGATCAAGTGGGTACTGTGCATGATTCCAGGAATCATTAATTCTTCAGGGGTTCATCTTCGGATCCCCCTTCTGACACCAAGTAATGTTAACCTTTAAAATAAAAAGGTAACGGTTTAGCCAGCAAAATCAAGTTTATTTGGGAATAGCACGTGATTGCAATTTGGGCCATGGAAACTATGGCAAACCACAGTTTGGAGAACAAAGGAAGGAATGCTCTTTTATAGAGGAAAATAGGAAGTTGGGAGGGGTTGTTTGTTTAAAAGCTCAATGGAGGAGAGAGATTTCAGGGTTGTAGCAGTTTCTCATCTGCTGGGTTATTTCTAGGCAAGAAGAAAATCTTCCTTCTTCCTGCTGTAAATTAAGCTTCTTCTGGCTGGGATGTGTAAACTAAGCTGTGATGAGAGGTATGTGTGTGAAAGCTCCCCCTTAGGGCTTCCTAACTCCATTTTGTTTTGTTTTATTTTGGTTTTTTGCGGTACGCGGGCCTCTCACTGTTGTGGCCTCTCCTCTCCCGTTGCGGAGCACAGGCTCCGGACTCGCAGGCTCAGCGGCCATGGCTCACGGGCCCAGCTGCTCCGCAGCATGTGGGATCTTCCCAGACCGCAACTCCATTTTGAATGAGGTTTTCCTTTATTCATTTTCAAAATATATATATATCAAGTCATTATGCTGTACACCTTAAACTTATACAGTACTATATGTCAATAAAACTGGAAAAAAGATCAAAATAAAAATATTCATATCTGGGACTTCCCTGGTGGTCCAGTGGTTAAGACTGTGCCTTCCAATGCAGGGGGTGCAGGTTTGATCCCTGGTCAGGGAGCTAAGATCCCACATACCTTGTGGCCAAAAAACCAAAACATAAAACAGAAGCAATATTGTAAGAAATTCAATAAAGACTTTAAAAATGGTCCACATCAAAAAAAAAAATTAATATCTGCCAAGAAGTACTAAGTCCCTCAAAACCTTATTTTATTCATTATCAAATGCCACTTGGTTAACTTTTAAAAAGGTTATAGACTATAATTCATGCTTTACGTTATTATATATTTCCTGCATATTCTTTTCTTAAAGGTTAAAGGTCTTTAGTAGTTTGGGATTTCTGTCAACTCAGACACAATATTCTATGCATACATTTTTTTTTATTTACAAATTTCATCTTCCGTGCTGTAAGGATTACTAGTGATGCAAAAAAGCAAACAAGAGGGCTTCCCTGGTGGCGCAGTGGTTGCGCGTCCGCCTGCCGATGCAGGGGAACCGGGTTCGCGCCCCGGTCTGGGAGGATCCCGTGTGCCGCGGAGCGGCTGGGCCCGTGAGCCATGGCCGCTGAGCCTGCGT
>NC_041218.1:51974319-52051440 GCF_002837175.3 Physeter macrocephalus
GGGAGAGGCCACGACAGAGGGAGGCCCGCATACCACAAAAAAAAAAAAAAAAAAAAAAAAAGCAAACAAGAAATACATTAAGGTAAATGAGGTAGCGAAAGAGAGGTCAACATGGCAGGAGAAGTATCAATAGAAAGGGGATTTGAGTCTACTGACCCCATTGGTGGCCATGACATATATAAGAAGTCAATCATTTTGAGCACACCTGGATAGGAGGCTACT
This sequence comes from Physeter macrocephalus, assembly GCF_002837175.3. Classification (NCBI taxonomy): domain Eukaryota; kingdom Metazoa; phylum Chordata; class Mammalia; order Artiodactyla; family Physeteridae; genus Physeter; species Physeter macrocephalus. Next base: position 51,974,542 of record NC_041218.1, read on the forward strand.
ATGTGTTGCTGGGGGGTCACATACACATCACCTGATGACTGAGGCAGTGTGAATTGAATCATAAAAGCCTACATTAAGGAGTGTTGGTCAGATAGAACAAATCCTGACATCCCTAAGCATCTTCCAGATGTAGAAGCATTTCCAAAGAAAACAATTGTTTTACAAAGATCTGGCAACAAATATTTTCTTGCCTGTAAATTTTACTTGAAAATAACAAAGGTAAAAATAATTACATTTTCCTACCCTTTATACTCACTTGACTGAAAATAAAATTTCAAACCCACTACAACCTGGAGGCTATCACCACATATCCTGGTCAGTCAACCTGGAGTTGCCTCAACTTCCCTAGTATCACAACCATCCACATTCATACTAACACGTGGCTAGTGACGCAGCTTCATCAGATATCCCCGATTGAATCTATTACACTGAGTTATTACCTTCCAGGAAGAATCAAGCCATAAGGAAACTGGATGAAGGTCAAGCATGGGAAAAGGTGGAGTATGGAAAGTACTGGGAGGCTAGGTATATAAAACGGGCTGGGCTGGCAAGACAATTGCATGGGAGACCCTGAAAACACAAAGCAGCAAAAAGGTTAGGATGAACTTCTAGGAGAAATTTTTGAAAACCAAAAAAAATATGTTAAAGGGGTCAAAGAGAAAGTCAAACTTCGCCTAATTCACAAGTCTATCTCCAGAAAAATCTACTCTTCCAGGCTTAGTGGCTGATAACTACAGGAGTCGGGGAAAGGTGCAGGGACTAAGAAACAGACCAGAAGTACAAAATTACCACTTTGCATACTCTAACATACCTTTCTTTCTCTCACGTCAGCTAACACTCACCTAGAAGACACAGCACAAAATCGATAATCACTGGTGGGCTGATTTAAAACAGGCAGAGAACGGCTCTGTTACACCTCTCTTCTCAGAGGTGGTCACTCTTGCCCGCAGCTTTTCCTGCGTTCCCTCAGGATCAGTGCCAACCTCTCACCAAAAGGTAACCTTCCCACATCCGGGTCCTTCTCAAGGGCCCTGTTCTCAGCCATCACAGAATCTCAGGGTTCTGTAGGTGCAGGAAGGTGGTGCACACTCGTTTCTTTGGAGAGGATTTGGCAGGGGGTGGGGGTAACTGAGGCAATGGGCGAGGTCTTTGGGGATTGCGTAGGGCAACCGCAGGCCAACTGCCCGTTTGCCCTGTCTGCACCCAACCAGGGGAGGAAGAGCCATGGCTCTGCCTGGCGCAATCCAGGGGCTGCACGAGCTGAGTCCTGCGGAAGCCACCCTCGATTAGGCCGCACTGTTCCCCACCGGGGGTGTGTAGGAAAGAAACACGGATGAGTCAGAGGCTCCCACCTCACCAGAGTCTCCTTGGCCCTGCACTTGTCCACCACCCAGTGCACAGGAGAGAACGCCCTGGCCGGGAGCAGCACTGGGACAATCAGCCCTCGAAGGAGCGCTTGACGCGGCCTGCAGAGGGCGCCTGGGGGCGGGGCAGGGCCAGGGGCGATGCAAGGGGCGGGGCCCAGGGCCTGGGGCAGCCGAAGAGCCCGTTTCGCCCTGGAGTGGGAGTCTAGTCCTCTTTCTCCACCTTCCGTCCGGCTTCCAGTTCCTACGGGTCCCAGAGCTCGTGGGCTGGCTTCTTCCGAAACCTGTAAGAGCCAACCGCCGCCCCTGCCCGCCTCCCCGAAGCCCGCCGCCCCGCAAGAATGCATTACCTAATGCCACGGTCACGGTCGCGTCACAGGCACCCTCAAACCCACCCCTGGCCTGCCTGCGGTCCCTCTCTCTCCTTCACCCGCACCTGCGCGCAAGCTCCCTCGGGCCGCAGGTGCGGAAGACGGCGTAATTCCACGCCCCGCAGAGGCCCGCCAACTCTGGGGAGGGGAAGAGGAGGCGCGGTCGCCTGCGGTTCCCAGGCTGATGTCCCAGGTGCGTCCGAACCCTTGAGGCACTGCTGGGCGGGGCGCTGATGATTGGCCCTGGAGGCTAGGCCTCAGCGGTCCTAGCCAAGGTGCATCTTTGGCTTTCCCCCTCCAAGTCCCAGGAAGGGATGGGATTCTCACTTTGGGGTCCCGCTCATACTGCACCACTGATTCTCCACCTCTCTGCAAAGAACTTCTTGTTCAGAATCCCTGAAGGCTTTAGAAGCACAGCTGTTGATTCCGTTGGCTGATGAGTTTCCCTGCTTTTTAAAAAGACCTGGGGGTGGGGGAGGATCAGCTGAATTTTCTTGAATAGTTATGCTTAAACTTGAGGCAAGACTCGAATGTCAGTCAATGTCTGCGAGGTAGAGGCCTTAAATGGGCCCACATGTCATCCACCTAGTGTGGAGACTCTAGAACATCTTCCACTTCGTGGATTTGTTTCAGTTGAAACTCATTTCCGTAGAACTTAAGTTGCTATTTATTACTGCCATGACACCCAACGGTCCACAGATAGGTCCCTCCCTGAGGAAGGAAGCCCTTGATTTCTATGCAGCGTTGGGTTGAACAATTTAGCAGTACAAAGCTCGTTTCCTGCCTGCCCTGAGGGAGGGTCAGTGTGATAGCAACCAAGTCAGTTGACTCCCTAACCAAGTGTGCCCTCCTTTTCTTTTTCCACATTGTGCCTTTTTAGCCAAGAAGCATGGAGGTAATTCATGGCAGGCCCTACTGCTGCAGGGAGCTTGAAGGAGCTGACATACCATCAGACACCTTTTACTCTAATGAATTGCACACCCCACTACAAACAGCTGCTCGCCCAGCTGCCTCAGAGGACAGGTAAAACAAAAACCAGAGAAAGCAAACAACTAAGAAGGGTTTTAATATATTAGTGTATTTTTGTTATGTGAGAAAAAACATTTAAGGTTATGGGCCTCTTCTGTTTATCACATCATAGGGAAGGCATAACCTGACAATTAACTAAAAACCTTGAAGTGTCCACATCTGTTAGGAACTTGGCAAGAAGTAAAAAGTTAGTGTGTATTTTTAAAAGGCAAACATCAAATTCATCTACCACATTCTAGAACTCTAGAATGATCAGTTCCTTCATTTGTAAATTAATGCTTTAATCAAACTTTTTTTATTTTATAGAGTAGTAGAGTGGGTTCTTATCATCTGCTAATATCATCTGCTCAGAAATACTCCTAGAATCTGTTATTCAGAGTTGCTATCTAAACTTCTGCTTTACCAAATTTCCTGTAAAACATGAATTGCAGATTATGCTTAAAATTGCATCTAACATACACTGAGTGATTGCTGTGTGTTGGCACTGTACCAAATGCTTTGTATGTAGTAATTCTTTTAATCCTCACAACAGCCCTATAAGTACTATTCTTACCCCCATTTTACATATGGAGGAACAGGTACAAACAAGTAATTTTCCAAGATCTTAGTGCCAGCATTTTTGTCTGTATTTATTTGAATCATTTTAAGAAAAAAAAAAAATCTCAAAATCCTTGGTGAAAAATAGCCTGTGTAATTGTTTTCTTGCTTTTGCTTGTTTGTCTGTTTTATAATTTCACTTGGTCAAATCTCTGATCTAAGAAGTCTTTCTCACTTAAGAAAGTGGTCAAAAGGTACGAACACCCAGTTATGAAATAAATTAGTTATGGGGAGGTAACGTACAGCATAATGTGACTATAGTACATAAGGTACATAAGGTGACTATAGTTAATAATACTGCATTGTATATTTGAGAGTTGCTAAGAGAAAAGATCTTAAAAGTTCTCATCATTAGAAAAAACTCTGTAACTATGTATAGTGATGGATGGACTTATTGTGGTGATCATTTTGCAATATATACAAATATTGAATCATTATGTTGTACCCCTGAAATTAATATAATGTTATACATCAATTATATTTCAATTTTTTTAAAAAAAAGAATTCGTTTCTTAACAAATCAGACAAGTCACCTGGCTTCAGTTTAAACACTTCCAAAATGGGACATCACTACCACATTAATGCACCTGATTATTAGATAATTTTCTTTCTACTAAGAATATTTCCTCCTTCCATCTGCTGACCCTGGTTCTTCCCTCTAAAGCCAAGCAAAATAAGAATAATCTGTTATCTTCAGGATAGCAGCCCTCAAGAGTTTAAAGATTCTTTTGGCTGTCTCTAAGTTCTCTTTGCCAGATGAATACTGGTTCTCAACAGACTTTACTCTTTCTTCTTGCATCGATGCTTTCACTGTCTTGATCAGACTTCCATGGATCTATTCCAATTTGTAAACATACTCTTTATATGAAAAAATAAAAAGATAGCTTTTCCCCCTAATCAAAACCTAACACATTTCCATATAAATAATATAGAAATCATGGAAATCCACAAAGAAAACAAATTTTCCATTTTTCCAACCGAAGGAAAAATTTTGAAATTAAAGCACAAGGAAGAAAACTTCTGTACTGCCTTTATCCAGAAACAATAACCGTTGTTAATATCTCAATATGTGTCCTCTCCAGTTTTTAAATTTAAAGATCATATTCAACATATTTTTTGTAAACTGCTATTTTCACTTAATGAAAAGAAATATTTTCATATTTGTGGGAAAGAGGACTCAGCTCACTTCTACTGACTCAGTCCCTGCTGCACCTGCTGTTACCTGATTCCCAAAAGTGGCTGTGAGCCCTAAATTCCTACTCAGCTCCGAGGACCATCAGATTAGCAGATCTGATGTGTGTGATCTGGGGATGGGCAGTTGTCCCTGGATCAAAAGCAGCAATGTGAGGTTTTATATTTGGCCAAAAGGGATCTGAGTAGGAATTTAGCACTGCCATGTCTGATTGAACTCACTATGCCCTCAAAAGCACTTGTATAGGCATTTCACTGAAATTTTGATCCCCTCTACATAAGTGGTCCTAAGTGGTTGGTAAGTAATTGGCTCCAAAACCTTTTAACTGGCATGAAATCTAAGAGAAACATCTTTGAGAAAATATTGCTTTTCATTAACTGACTACAAAATTAAACACAGCCTATATTCAATTACCTATAAACTATAATAAGGTATTATTCGAAGCAATATCTAGGTACAATCATGTTCCTAGCTCCTGATAAATAAAATTTGCTTTCCATTTTATTCCATGTGAACTTTTTCCTTTCATAGTCCCCAAATGGGAAAGCCAGGATGATCATGTATTCTCAGAACCCCTCCATTTAACTTCCTTTTAAAAAGCAGCTGGGGGCTTCCCTAGTGGCACAGTGGTTGCACGTCCGCCTGCCGATGCAGGGGAACCGGGTTCGCGCCCCGGTCTGGGAGGATCCCACATGCCGCGGAGCGGCTGGGCCCGTGAGCCATGGCCGCTGGGCCTGCGCGTCCGGAGCCTGTGCTCCGCAACGGGAGAGGCCGCAGCAGAGGGAGGCCCGCATACCACAAAAAAAAAAAAAAAAAAGTATTAAAAAGCAGCTGGGCAGCTTACAGAAATAGAAGTTCTCTTTTCTCTCAGTGGTATTCCTCTGAACTGCTCTGGAAACTGTCATCAGGGTAATATTGGTACCTCGGCCCTATCAATGCTGAGGCTTACTTCTTACAGACCAGGTTCAGGGTCTATAGCTCCCAGCTCAAACCTCAAGGTATCTCAAAAACAAAACAAAACAATGAAAAACAAAATCTCCTGGCTTTTAGGGATTACCTTCATAATGGTAAGGATGAACGTGAGTCCTAGCATGTGTTAGCTCTCAGCAGCTTAATTTTCTAAACATGGATGTACTTAAAAGGATGATTTTTTTAAATATTATAATGTATTTTAAACTAACTTGGCAATTTTACAGAGATGCAAAATTATTTCCTCACATCCACCTATTTTTTTTTTTCTTTCCAGAATAGGCAACACAGTCTAACTCCATTGTTAACCAGCATTGGTTTGACAACTGGGCACATCAAAATCACATGAGGAGTGTTCTGAAAATACAGATTCCCAAGCTCTATCTGTAAATATTCTGACTCACTGGGTCTGAGCTGGGTCTAGGGAATCTGCATTTTTAGAAGTTTTCAGCTTATTTTGAGAACCACTGGGCTAGCAGAAAGCACTGTAAACAAAAAGAAAACCAGGATTGCAGTTCTGGCTTACCCAGTGACCAAGGGCAAATTAATCTTTGTACTTCAGTTACTTTATTCACTGGTATATTTTGGAACAATTATATTAGTCACTATTATGTATAATTACTTGCTCTCCTTTAAAAATATTAATAAGCAGGTGGTATTCTTTTGTATTTCTTCCATTGAAAATTTAAGAATGGCAGGTACAGATACTCAAAATCACAGACGCCTACCTCCTTTTTCCATTCAGTTGACATCTCCTTACCTCTAGCAAGTTCCCTAGTCCATTAGGAAAATAAACATCAATTAAGGAAGTGTCTTGAGAATTGCTTAAGATTTAAATATAAGTTCCCATTTTTGATTCTGGCTTCATCCCATTGCTTTCTGATTCCTGAATTTTTTTTTTTGTCTGTTAGCTTCCTGTCTAAAAATGTTTGTTCTAGGCTTTCCTTTAATCATGCCTTCCAATAATTACTGGCAAAATTCGGCCCCCCTGAGTCAAAATTCTGTACAGTGACTCCAAAGCAAGATATTGGTTCATCCACAGGAAATGTATCTTTCTCAAAAACAAGTAAACATTAATTTTATGTGGCTAAAGATTGCAGCACTAATAATTTATTTTTATTTGCTTTGGAGACATGTATTATTTAAGCTATGAAGTTATTTAATCCTAAAACTTCAATATTTAATTTAATTAGTTCCTTCTATAAATTCTGTTCATATTAAAGCTAGGGCAGGGCGGGGAATGTAAGACCCTAAAATGAAAGAGAAATATGACTTATTTTTGCTTTGCCTTTTATTTTAAATAGTTTCCTGCAACTTACTGGCTTTAGATGAATGCCAACCCAAATGACTGATTAACATATGCTACTGGCTCATCTTCCTAGGCTAGTGTAATATATGAGGGTCAGATGCTGAGAAATTAACTCATCTAATTTAAATGTAACTTAAAAACTTAGATATTACGGCTTAGGTTGTCATTAATCAAATGTGTTTAAATATTTTTCGCTTGTCATGCCCCTCAAACTGTGGCTGTTGATCACAGTCATAGATCATACCTCAGAGGTCTGAGAACTGAATACCTGCATCCCTTCTACAGCACCCCAAATCAGTGGTCACCAGATTCTCCTTCACTAGATAATGCAGCGGTTGACAGACTTCTTCTGTAAAGGACCAGATAGTAAATATTTCAGGTGCTATAGTCTCGGTCAGACTACTCAACTCTGCTGCTGTAGGGTGAAAACAGCCATAGACAATAGCCAGTATATAAATGAATGGTCATGGCTGCATTCCAATAAAATTTTATTTACAAAAATGGCAGTAGGTTGGATTTGGCTTGTGGGCCATAATTTGCCAATGCCTATCTAGTGCAACCCCTGTCTAGTGACTTTATGAGCTAATGCATTCCACATATAAGACAGTCCCAAGTGTTACTCCTTCATTTCATTCAGCAAATATGTACAGGGGGATTACATTAAGCCAAGCGCTATCCTGGTACAAAGAAGAAAGCAGCTCCACAGTCCACACCTCTCTCTCTGAGCTCCCTTCCCATGTTTCTAACTGGCTCCCCATTGCTCAGACGGTAGAGTCCAAAGGGCCCATAAAGCTGTGCAGGATATTGTCCTTGTCTTCCTCTCTTGCTTCCCCTCTCACACAGCTCTACTGATATAACCCAAAATTCAGCTCTGTCTTCTCAGCCCTTAAGATCCAGATAAGTTCCACTCAAATCTTTATTCCATGCCTTCTGGAAATCCAAAGCCTTCCTCAAAATTTATCCAAATTCCCAGGATGGGGGTCGGGGGTTGGTCATTACTGACTTTGGGTTCCTGGTTCCACCTATATTGATTCTGTTCAACAACGTTTTGACCCAGGTGTGAAACTCAGTCATTTTTTAGGTTCCTACAAAGACCCCATCCACACAGAGCACTTGTGAGCCTGGTATATTTCACTAATCAGTTAGGGGTCAAAAGGAAGAATCATATCATATCACACCATACAATACATAACTAAAAGCCCCTTATTAGCCATAGCTTCTGTATTTTTAAAATTTCTTTAGCCCAGCTGTCACCAGAGTTCTCTCACTGGCTTTTCACCCAATGCAATCCCTTACCATCCTGCTGGCTTCTTTTCTTCCTCTCCCTTTACTTCCCTTTCCTCTCATCTTCCTCTCTCGAGAGCAAAAAACCAAATCCCTTCCACTGCAGAGCAGCTTAACAAATCTTGGGCTGCTTGAGTCCTTAGCGACACCCGTACTTGCAGAGTCTCTGTCTCTTTACCAAGCGACCTAACAAAATATTTTATAAAACAAGCAAGTCCTTCCCCAAGAAGGATTCTGGAGCCAGCACTGTCAGGAATTTTCAATTCCATAACCTTTCTAACCTCTAGGCCTTTTTACATGTTATTCCCCCCTGCCTAGGGTATTCCCTCTCTTGCACCTAGATAAGTCCTACTCATCCTCTAGAACTCATCCTAGACAATGATTCCCACAAGAATCCTTCCTCCAGAAGGGAATCCTGTTGGTCTTGCTTATATATGTACAGGAGGTATCCCAGACCACTTAAATCTAAGTTCAAGTCATGGACAGGTGCAAACTTGGGCAGAAGATGAGAGAGCTGGTTTATTCCTGACTCACTTTTAACATGAGAGGGAAGCCTTTTAAGGTCCCAGCTTATTGCGGAGATGGTGTCCTTTCAGTTCCTCACCTGGCTGATTTCTGTGCCCCTAACCCTGCAAAACCCTTAAAACAATAATTCGCCAGAATCAGCACTGCCCTAAGGGCAAAAGTGGCTTCTGTGCTTGTTTACCTCTCTGGATTCCTGTTTTTCCTCTTATGGAGCCCTGGTATCCCTTTCTGTCTTATTAACAATGAGTTGTTTTTAAGAAGATGCTTTTCTTTTTTGTCTTTTCAGCATTTTGTTTTGTTTTGTCTTCTCCCAGCAAATCAAAACAGTGAAATAAAAAGAGAATTCAACTTCTCCAAGAAAATTTAACCCAAAGTACAATTGGTTCCCTTTCTAAGATTATCATGTCATTGTCTGCTCTCAAGGAAAACCACCTAGTCAGTGAATATTTGTTGAGCGCCATATATTTGCAAGGTACTACACTATATCCTGGGAATTCCGTGGTGAGTGTGCCAGAGTTCTTGTCTACAATGACCTGTCCTGGTTTTGCTGTGCTGTGGAAACTGTGATGAATCAATGTTCTTTATTCTCTAGAACCCTGTACTGTTCATCTTTTGATGATAGATTACTGGTTTATTATAAAAAGATATAACTTAAGAACAGCCAGATGGAAGGGCAAGTTATGTGGGAAGGGGCGCAGAACTTACATGAGGTCTGAGGGCGCCACTGCCCCCCCCATCTCCACATGTTCACCAACCGCAAAGCTGCTTTTTCAGCATTTTTAGTTATTTTCAGTGGGAAGGTTAGTCCAAATCAGATTGCCATTAGTGGAAACTGGAGGACATTAAATCCTTCCTAATTAGGATGCAGATCTTCAGCCAGATATTCTTAAGAGTTTTGTGAGGCCTTCCCCCTAGCCTGAAGCTTTCATTCTGTGTCATAAGTTGCAGTCTAGGAAACAAATCAGTCTCTTTGGCCTTGCTCATTCACTCAGGCATGAATTCATTTAACAGACATCCACTGAGTACTTCCTGTAAAACATGGTTACAACAGTGAGTAAGTATCCTTGCCCTTTACTCCCTTGTTAAGAAAGAACAGAGAAAGTCATCTGAACTACCAGTTTTCAACATCACACTAGCCCTACCTGCCAAATTTAGGAAACTTCCACGTCTCCAACCTTCTGAATGGTACAGCTGTAAAGGGTGGGACTATTGGAGACCTGTTTTCTATGGAAGGTAATTGTTGAACAGATCAGTGCATCTAAAACTTAAGCATGCAAAAGAATCATCTGGAGGGCTTGTTTAAAACAGATTACAGGGCTCTACCCTCCCCCCCCCCCATTTCTGATTCCTAGGTCTGGGATGGAGCCTGAGAATACATATTTCTGACCAGCTCCTTCTCGCTGTATCCTCACATGGTAGAAGGGCCTAGCAAGCCCTCGGGAGTCTCTCTTACCAGAGCGCTAGTCCCATTCGTGAGGGCTTCTCATGACCTAGGCACTTCCTGAAGGTCCCACCTTCTTATACCATCACACTGGGCATTAGGATTTAAACATATAAATTTGGGGGGACACAAACATTCAGACCATAGCATTCCATGCTGAAGCTATTTCAAAAGTCTCTCTTTTTTCCCAGGTATCAGGAATTAAGGGAATCACTCCAACGATGTAGGCTGCCGTGGGGTGTTGAAAGGGAATATGGTGGCATAATACCCATTTCACTCCCTGAGGAACACAGGCCAAAATGTGAACCTCCTCGTGTCATGGGCAAAGGACACCAGCATTATGGATTTGGTGGAGAAACCTGGCCAAGGTAAATAAACTTTCAGTCCCTCACACAGAGGTCATTATTATTCGATTATCTATATTTCTATTGTGAGTCCTTTGTTAACTTAAATCTACTTCCAAAATTTTACTATTTATGAAAAGACACAGATGGGAACGCTAAGTATACAATTTCTAATTGTGAAGTCAGTAAAAAATATGTTATAAATGACTTTGCTTTCCTTAGAGATGTTTAAGTAGGTGATCAGAAATTTTGATTAATTTAATTCCCTTGCTAATCACATTTTATCTAAAACTAAATAGGAAGGCTCCTGAGAGAGATTAAATTAATTTTGGGGGGGGGGCTTGAGCAAATAGCTGGCCTAATTTTACAGATGTTCTTGACTTTCGTTTTTTTTTTTAATATTTTTTATTAATGTATTTGGCTGCATCGGGTCTTAGTTGTGGTTCGCGGGCTCAGTAGTTGCCCCACAGCATGTAGGATCTTAGTTCCCCAACCAGGGATGGAACCCACGTCCCCTGCACAGGAAGGCAGATTCTTAACCACTGGACCACCAGGGAAGTCACCCAGATGTTCTTAACTTTTTATTTCTAATTTTTTTATCAATTAGAATCTACTGGGCATTGTTTTCAAGTATTAAAATATTTCAGTCATCATTTATGTCTTAAAGTTACCCTTTCAGCAACTTTATTCAAAGTACAGGTTAAAACTGAAGAGAAAGCACAAAAAATCTGAGCAGTAAATTAGATGTCACATTAACTACTAAGAAGTATGAAATTTACTCAAAGCAAAATTCATCAAACCTTCTCCACACAGAGCCTGGTTATTCCTGCTTTATCCAATCCTGGTTACCCAGTGTACTAACAATCTAGCTAACTAGATTAAAAGAAATAAATCAGGAAAGACAAGCCACAGCTAGGGAGAAAAACAGTAACAATAGGGACATGTGGCAGCTTCATGAAAGCCTCAATAAAGCAATAAAAAGCAGACAAATGAAAAGTACAGTTGGAAAGATGCAAATATTGACACATTATAGATAGGACTTCAAGTTCATTAATTCATCCAACAGATTTGTTTAAGCCCCCACTCTCATGGAACTTACTTTCTAATAATAATATAGATTTATGGTATCTTTGTAAAGTAGATATTGTTATCCTGGTTTTACAATAAATAGAGACCCAAGAGATTTATTATCTCTTCTTGGGTCAGACAACTATGAAGTTTCAGAACAGGGATTTGAGTCCAGGTTTATTTAACTCCAAATCCCACATTCTTTTAATCTATTCATTCATTCAATTATTCAAGCTATTCATTTATTCAGTAGTTTGAGTATAGCAAGCATTGGTCTAGAGATTAGGGGTATAGCTCCTTAGGGAGTTTACAGCCCTGGTCCCCAAAATCTGTATATTAAAAAAATGCACAATATTCTAAAAGAATTAGAAGTATACTCACAGAATTCTAGTGTGTAAAAAGAAAGCAAAAGACTAGCTTCTTAAGGGAAACCCAGCTTGAAATGAGAGGTTTGTGTTTAGTATCTTATTGAATGCAGCCCTAGGATACTGGGAGAGGAAATATTTGTTCCAATTAAAATGTCAGCCATCCCTGATTCAGAAATGCAGGTTAATGTATTCGGATTCTCTTCACACCCTTTTATGTTAAATGTTATCATTTTGGCATATTTATCTCTTAAAAATATACTTAAGACAAAGTATAAATATTTTCTGATACAATGTAAATCATTTGGCAAACAACTACAGAGTAGGTTTTATCTTATTTCCTAACAGGGAATAACTTCTATCACAATATTTTTCTTTTTCCCCAAAAAGAGCGTTTTAAACAAACTAACAGAGTATTTTTCAGTTCTCTGACGGGTCAAGCCTTCTCCGGCCCTTGTAAAAGCTTGTTCTCATAACCACACCCTGTCACCTTCCCTGGAGGAGATTTTTGGTGGGTGTTGTGATACAACTCACCCCATTCCCCGTGGGGAATAGGATCACAGAATATCCCACTCCTATCGCCTAAAAAATGAAACAAATACAAAATTTACCAGCAGCCCCCAAACAATAAAAGGATGCCATAAAATTATGCCATTAATGTTAATGTGCCAAGGAAAGATAATTCTGTGTAGTTTATTCCAGTTCCTAAGTGTTTCTCAAGACGGCATTTTGGACAGGGCAGTTCTTTGTCGCACACATAGCAAGATATTTAGCATCTTTGGCCCTTTACCTATAAATACCGGTAGCATCCTGCATTTATTGTGACAACCAAAATGAAACCACCCACACATGTTTTCAAACTCTCCCTGTAAGTGTTGGGAGTACAGGGGGAAGCCACACTATTGGCTGAGAGGCATTATACTTAACCCCACCCCTACATTCCAAATGCATCTTGAGGCAAGGTGAGTCTACAAAATCTGCTAATTCTCCAATTTGAAGAGATTAAAAGATTGAGTCGATAATCCTATTAGAAAAGACAAAAAGCCTCAAGAGTAGAAGCCCCTATTTTAAACCAGCAAGATTTCAAGAGAGATGAAGCTCTGCAGAACGTGTGCTCTTCCGGAATGCAGTGATGACTTCAGGAAATGAGCAGAAGCCCCTGGGTATGGGCACTTCCCTGGCTGGAAGGAGTGGGAACTTTCCCCTGTAGAGGGAAAATTATTATTGTAGAACCAGTGTTCTACAATAATGTTATAAGCCCTGGCAAAGTACAGATTATGTAAACAACCGAAATGGGGAGATCAGGGAAAGGAAACAGAAGTGAGTGAAACTGGGTTTATCATCTTATCTTTCATGCCGGAGAGTCGATATTGTCTAAAAAAATGATAATGATTCCAAAATCCTAAATGTTTCAAAAACTTTTTCTTAAATTTCTAAAATATCTGTATAAAATTATATCTATGTAATAAAGAGATATTTATCTATACTTCAGGAATTCCTTCAGGTTTACCTTTTCATCTGTTAGATGCTAATAAAATTAAAAATTTTTAGGGAATTCCCTGGTGGTCCAGTGGTTAGGACTCCATGCTGTCACTGCTGAGGGCCCAGGTTCAATCCCTGTTGGGGAACTAATAACTTGTAATCCACATGGCACGGCCAGAAAACAAACAAAAATATTAATTTTCTTTTAGAAATTGCATGAACTTTGATCCAGTTCTTGAAACTTTAGTTCTGACTAGAGCTGTCCATCTCTCCGTTCTTTACTTCTTTACATTTATTTTTTAGAGAGATATCTAGAATCATGTTCTACATGAGGTTACTTGTGCTTTTTTTGTACTTACTGAAATGTTTATAATAAGGATGTGCCATTTCCATAAATATAAGAAAATATCTTTTTTAAACAGCAGCATTAATCAAGAACTTTTATATACCACACATTGTGCTAAGTGTTTTATAGACATTATCTCATTTAGACCAAATTACATTTGCTTTTTTTAAAGTTCATGTTTCTAATAAAACTACTTTTGTTCTTTTTTTAATATTTTTTTCTGCCTCTTTCTCTCACTCCTCTCTTTTTTTTTAATGAATTTTAAAATTTTATTTATTTATTTATTTATTTATTTTTGGCTGCATTGGGTGTTCGTTGCTGCTCACGGGCTTTCTCTAGAAGCGAGCAGGGGCTACTCCTTGTTGTGGTGCGGGAGCTTCTCATTTTGGTGACTTCTCTTGTTGCAGAGCATGAGCTCTAGGCATGCAGGCTTCAGCAGTTGTGGCACACGGGCTCAGTAGTTGTGGCTCGTGAGCTCTAGAGCGCAGGCTCAGTAGTTGTGGCGCACAGGCTTAGCTGCTCCGCGGCATGTGGGATCTTCCCAGACCAGGGCTCGAACCCGTGTCCCCTGCATTGGCAGGCACATTCTTAACCACTGCACCACCAGGGAAGTCCCTTTTTTTAATTAAAGTTTAATTGTACAACTTATTCATTTGTATGCATTAGGATTTTTAGTTGCAAATAACAGAATCCATTCTGGCTCATTTAAGAAGAGATTATTAGAGGATAATAGGTTAACTCACAAAACTGTAGGAGGGCTAGAGAAATAGGCTAATTGCTAAGCTTCCAGAAATAATAGCCAGACTCATTCCCAGGACTGGCCTCATCCAGGGAAGTGCCTCTGCTAAAAGTGGACACCTCTGATTCTACCTTATGAGCAATATGGATGCCCCACTTGAAGCCTGTGTTCTGAGGCTACTCACATTCAAATCAAAGTCTAGTGCAGATATGGATGACAGCAGAACTTAGGGTATACATTTGCACCCTGGTTGCTAGGGAGGCTGGGAAGTGGATTTTCTGGATGCTACCTAGGGAAGTGGGGTGTTCAAAATGTGGGAAGCTAGCAAAATGTACAGAGGATATGGTAAAGATGTTAGATAGCCATGAGTGCCAGCTGACTGTCACTTTAAGCAATAGCAGCAACAACAGTAACGTGCTTTTCTATTGAACAAGTGGTCCATGGACCAGCAGCATTAGCATCACCTAGAAAATGGTGAATGCAAAATCTTGGACCCCACCCCAAATTTACTGAAACAGAATATTCATTTTAATAAAATCCCTCAGGTAATTCTAACGTGCAGCAAAGTTTGAGAATTGCTGCTCCAGTGTAAGAAAATGCAACATTTTTCATACAAATGAAAATGCACTCACCTCCCCAAAAGGGGAGATCCAAAGTCTCATCAGTTCCTGCATCCAGCTCCAAGTCCAGGATCACTTGGTGATGGTCACTCCTCTCTATTTCAGTCATAATATTGTCCTGATAGTCGTCATTTAGGCATTAAATAAAGTAAACCATCGCCAACACACCCTATATGAAATAATAAGGAAAAGGGAGAGGAAATAAAGAAAAGTTTTATATATATATGTATGTATACAGGACATAGCAAGGAAGGAAATATGGGAAGTGACTGCAGTCTACAACTGGTCATGAGGCTATTATTGGTGTTATAATTTCCTTCCTCCACTACCCATTTCAAGTTCCCTTGCCCTTAGCTAGTAGGAATTCATTACCTTGTGGGGCAGCCCCAAATTTGTTCCTGAGAGATCTAAGCTCTTAGTGGTTCTGCCTGTGTGCAGTAATAGAATACTACAGTATTCTATTAATTTTATGCCACTGGAAGCTATGCTAGGAGGTGTCCAAAAGATGCTTTAGGTTCTAGAAATACTCCTTTCCCCCAGCATGGTATAGCAGCAATCCTCTTACCCTTGACATTTAGGATCAATCATCCCAGCCTACTTGGAATAATTCTTTCTTGGCTGTTTTCTCCAGAATCATAAGGAGCCCCAGATTACGACCTCATCAGTTCAGCTTCCAGTTCAATGGGACCATTGTTGTGTCATCTGATGGAAGCATTTCTCCCTTAACCTCTAAACCAGCAAAGCCCAAGGTGGCTGGGGAGGAAGTAAAGATTTCCTTGAGTGTAATAATAAGAGTGAGAGGCATCACGCCCACTTCCCCCCATTGCTTTTTAGACCATGCATTCTGGCTATGGGGGAAACTATTTATTGGTCACCACTTCACAGCATGTGCCACACTTCAGGATAACATTCAGCCATAGCTGAATTGTCAATAGGCTATGCTACCATTCTGTAAATATGACAAGGCCAGTGAACCCTTAAATTCAACCAATGCCTTATTTTTTGTGTGATAAATTGAGTACCTTAGTCAAGAGTAATATTGTTTAAGATGGCGTGCAGTGAATAAGGCATTCAATTACATTCCACTGATGATGTTACTGGCAGAAGTGAAGTGAGAAGGAAAGGGAAATCCATAATTAGAAGTGTCCTGTGAGGATAAATCATCTTTCAAGATGGAAGGGGTTCAGTGTAATCAGCCTCCCACCAGTTGGCTGACCAGTACACCCAGAGAGATTTTTCTCTATGAATTACTTAGGGTTGGTAACTTCTGCTGGTAAACTCACATGTGGCCAGGTCAGTTTTGATGAGGTCATGTTGCTGAGTCCATAAATAAGAACTTCTGCCCCTGCCCCCATGATAATTTAGTTTATGAAGCCACTGAGCAAACACCAGGGTGACTGCAGAAAGCCTGGCTGATGCCAACAGACTTGATCATATTATCTACCTAATTACGAACATCCTCAGTGTGGGGTTCTGTTGGTGAGCGTTCTTGTGGGGGTATGAATAACCCTCATACTTTAGGGCCAATCTCAAAGGCTGAGAAAGCAAGTTTTTTGGAATCTACATTGGGTAGATGAGATACACGGTGGGTGTTCAAAAGATATTGAGCAGTGAGGAACAGTTCAGCACTACAATATATATTAAAACATCACAAGTGCCAAGAGTGAAGGCTAATGTAAACTATGGACTTCAGGTGATAATGATGTGTCAGTGGAGGTTCATCAGTCCTAGCAAAGGTACCACTCTGGTGGGAGATGTTGATAATGGGGGAGGATAAGCATGTGCAGGGTAAAGGGTGTTTGGGAATCTCTCTACCTTCCTCTCAACTTTGTTGTGAACCTAAAACTGCAATCTAAAGATTGGAAATACAATCTATCTCATTCTTTTTAATTTCTCACAGTGTTCCACAATATGGATGCATCAGATTATTTAGCCATTCTTGTATTTTCTTTTTCTTTTTTTCTTTTGTATTAACTGAATGTAATAAATATCTTTGTACAGGCCTCCTTGAGCTCAATACACAAATGAATGTTTCTCTAGGGAAAATCCTAAATCGAAGTTATGGGTCACAATATATGAATATTTTTAATTTTAGTAGATATAGCCCAAATACTTTATATTCTCATGGTAGTGTCTAAAAGTATCCATTTCACCCTACTATTAGCCAATTGTATTATATTATCAAACTGTATAATTTTTGCCTATCTAATGAATAAAAATGTTATCATGGTTATCAGAATGGATTTCTCTGATTAGGTTAAGTACTTTTTTCTTACGTTTATGTTTTCTTATATTATGACCGTTTATATTTCCTTTTCTGTTCTTATTCTTTGCCCATTTTTATTGCTTGTCTTTTAGTTATAGATTCTTATTGGTTCTTTATGTTCTGGATATTAATCCCTTATGTATCTTTATTGTAAACATTTCTTCCAATCTTTGTTTTATTTGAGCTTTTTTATGCTGTCTTGTCTTCAGAAGTTTTTCACTTGATGTTATCAAACTTCCTTTTGATTTTTGACTTTTAAAAAATCTTATTTAGGGGCTTCCCTGGTGGCGCAGTGGTTGAGAGTCCGCCTGCCAATGCAGGGGACGCGGGTTTGTGCCCCGGTCCGGGAAGATCCCACATGCCGCGGAGCGGCTGGGCCCGTGAGCCATGGCCGCTGAGCCTGTGCGTCCGGAGCCTGTGCTCCGCAACGGGAGAGGCCACAACAGTGAGAGGCCCGCGTACCACACACACACAAAAAAAAATTTTTAAAAAAATCTTATTTAAAATGTTTTCCCTACTACTAAGAAAAAAAACATATTCTTGTATATTTTCTTTTAATATTTATATGCTTTTCCCTAATTCTTTAGATTTTTAATCCATCTGAAATTATCTCTGTAAGTAATATGAAATAAAAATCTTTTTTTCCAAATGGCTAGCGAATTTTTCCTGCATTGTTTTTGAAAAGTAAACTCTTTCCACTGATTTAAAATGCCACCTTTTCATATACTGAATTACCCTATATACATCGTTGTATTAGTCTGTTTTTATCTCTTACTATCTCACCATTACACTGTGTTATTAAAAAGATGTTCAATTTAATCTTTTCTTTCTTTTCAGAAAGCTTCCTCTTGAACAATTTTATTATTTGTCACAGAACAAAAAAAGTGATGTCTATGGAAATGATTCTTTGTAAGTTTGAGGTTTCTCTTCCTTATATGAGATCAAATAACATCTTCAAGTGGAAATGAGTTATACGCAAAATAAAAAAGCTCCAAAGTGGGAACTTACAGAAAAACAAGTGTTCCCTTTTTTTCAAAAGAGATAATTGATTATAGAAACCAAGACCAAAACAACAAAAATAAAACAAGTAGACTAAAATCCACTAACAGTTTGTTACATTTAAACAAAGAAAAAAGTAGGAAATATGGAATAGTAATGTTTGAAAAGATTCATACAGATCGTTTTGGCCCATTTCCCTGCCTTTGACCTAGTTATTCAATCTAATAAGAATCTGTTACGTTTCTTAAAAGGTTCATAGAAAATGCCCCGGTGCCCTCAACAAAATTTTTAATCAGAATTTTATGAGAGAGGTTTGTTATGACAATCTACAAAATAACTCTTAATAAAATTACTCCCTATGTCTCTTTTTTGGATAAGGAATACTTAATTTACCCTTGGCTTAGAGGAATTATTTTCTACTATATTGTTTTTTGCTCTTTGAAATAGTTTTTTGTATATATTACAAAGGCATGCTTTTAAATTTTCAGATAAAAATAAAACACCAACAGCACTGAAGTAAAAATGAAAACATTAGTTTTTACCTTTGTTAGAATTGTTAGGAATCTGTTTATAGGTAAGAAGTTAATATAGAGTTCAGCCACAAGAGGGAGCCAAAAAGACATGAAATTTGTGGTTGCTGGGCCTTGTATATCCCTTTGGGATTAGTAAACTGAAAAGTATTAGAGTGGCAGTAAAATCATGGATAGATTCAGGTCAAGGAATTGCTGTCTCTGAGCATTTTTTTTTTTTTTTTTTTTTTTTTTTGTGGTATGCGGGCCTCCCTCTGTTGTGGCCTCTCCCGTTGCGGAGCACAGGCTCCGGACGCGCAGGCTCAGCGGCCATGGCTCACGGGCCCAGCTGCTCCGCGGCATCTGGGATCCTCCCAGACCGGGGCGCGAACCCGGTTCCCCTGCATCGGCAGGCGGACGCGCAACCACTGCGCCACCAGGGAAGCCCTCTGAGCATTTTTTATTTTCATTTTATCCTTTCAAACTTTGAATTTTTAAGAAAGTTTTTCTTTTTTAATTTTTATTATTATTTTTCCATTTTTTAAAATTATAGTTCATTTACAATGTTGTATTAGTTTCAAGTGTACAGCAAAGTGATTCAGTTATACATATATATATGTGTATATATGTATAATTTTATCCATGTTGAATCAAATCAATTTTAGGCATGTACTTGTCAATATCAGCTAAATTTGTCACATGAGAAAAAATTTAGATGCTGATTTAATGTTTCATATATAATAGCCAATCTGGTAACTCTAGATCTCATAGATTCTTATAGTCATTGCTTCCCATTCCCCTACTCAACCAGAAATATAACTGGAAAACATGCTTTTTTTTTTTAGTTCCAACAAACTTAGAGTCCTAATAAAGAAAGATATAAACCTTTTAAGGTTCACATGAATTGTCTGTTTATAATACATTATGGACTAATAAAATTACATGGCTTATGTACCGCTTTCTAAATAGAGAAACATATAAAAAAAGCAAACAGTATATTCAATTTTACTGCCTTCACTATTAATTGATAAGTCAGTTCATTTTTCATAACTGAAATATTTCAGAAATATTTGCATAGGCTGAAACTAATTGCTGAAATCCAATGAAAGCAGATGACAATCCTTCTCTAGTGTAAACTTTGTCCCTGGGCTGCATTGTTATTTCTTGGCAAGTAGGGCTCAGAGTAATCAGTAAGTATACAACCTTCGAATGAAGTGATTCAGAAAAGGCATGCCTCTGGGAACTAGTTCAGTTTTGTTCTAGCCTCTCTGCAACTGGGCAACATTTACTATCATGAGAGATGAGCAATCCTGGGCAAAGGGACAAAGCACACACCGTACTTATATATTTTCTCCAACCAGGCCACACTCAGATCACTTTAGGTAATGTAATTGTACCCCATGCATGGTGTCAGGCTACCTCAGAACACTTTGGTGCTCTGCCTATGAGAGTGAATGTCAGTAAGAACCAGAGCTCTATTATCCTTAATATAAATTAGGGTTTGTTTCCTGTTTTTATTCTAGGATGCCCACACCATCTAATTCAACAGTAGGGTAAGTAGACAACTATATTTTCCTTCCCTGTTATAATCAAGAAAAAAATATTAGCCATCTGTATATCTCAGACAGTGTGAGGACAAGTGAGACTTTTCACAGAAGTTTTTTTTTTTTTTTTAAACAAGCAGGAGAAGAGGCTGGTACAAGTCCAAAGTAACAGTATTACTGATTTCCCCCAATTATATTCCCTGCTAATCTTTTTTTAATAACCTTTTAAAGTTAGTACTATTTTCGATTAACAAAATTACTGGGAAAATAGTACAGAGTTCCTATTTACCTCATATCCAGTTCCCCCTATTATTAACATCTTACATTAGTATGGCACCTTTGTCACATTAATGAGCCAATACTCATGCATTAGTATTATTCAGATTTCCTCAGGTTTTCCCTAATATCCTTTTTCTGTTCTGGGATTCCATCCAGGACACCACATTACATTTAGTAGTCATGTCTCCTTAGGCTCCTTTTGGCTGTGACAGTTTATCAGACTTTCCTTCCCTTTTTTTTTTTTTTAATGACCTCAATAGTCTGAGGATTATCTGTCAGATATTTTGTAGAATGTCCCCCAATTAGGATTTGTCTGGTGTTTTTCTCATGATTAGACTGGAGTACTGTGTTTTGGGGATGAAGACCACAGAAGTCAACTACCATTTTCATCACATCCTATCAAAAGTATACATGCTATCAACATAACACCACTCTTGACACTAACCTTGATCACCTAGCTGAGGTAGTGTTTACCAGTTTCCCCCAGTGTGCAGTTAACCGTTTTTTCTCCTTTTTCCATCCTGTACTCTTTAGAAGAAAGTCACTGTGTGCAGCCCACACTTAAAAGTCTGGAATTATACTCCACCTTCTTGAGGGCAGAATGCCAACATAAATTATTTGGTATTCTTTTGTAAGGGAAATTTATTTATTTAATCACTTATTTATTTATTTATTTATTTAATCACTTATTTATATCATTTATTTAATCATTTTATTTATTTATTTACTTAATCATTTATTTATTTAATCACTTATTTATATCAGTATGGACTCATGGATTTTATTTCGTACTTTGATACTTTACTAGTAGTCCTGGACTACTTTGTTAATTTTGTCACTCAAATTGGCCATTGAGAGCTCTTTCAGTTGGCTCCTATATCCACACCCCTATCATTGTGGGGTTTTGTGTATAAGGGATTTTGGGGGGTTTTTTGTTTGTGTGTTTTTGAGTACTTCATCACTTATCACTGTGGGGTTTCTTTCTTTCTTTTTTCCTTTTAGCACTTCCTTACTTTCTGGCACTACAAGATACTCCAGGGTCATCTTATATATGTCCTGCCCCAGCCCTAGAACCAGCCATTTCTCCAAGGAGCGCAGCTCCTTCCACTGGAGAATGGTATGAGAATCCACGATCTGAGTACTAGGTGTGCCTGATAATACTGGAGTCCCTGTCAATCTTAACCAGAAATACTAAGCTGGCATTTAAAAACTGTGTTTCAGTTAAAGCAAAGATCTGCTCAAAAGGCTATTAAAATTACAGTCTAGGTTGTTTGGGGTTTTCTTTTTTAAAAAGCAACTATGTGAAGACCTTTGTTTTGGACTTTTCAAATTCTCTTTGTAGCGACATGAAAAGTAAAGCCCTTTTTGTTGTTGTTGTTTTTCTCGGATCACCTTTCTGCTTGTAGCCTGATAAGTTCCAAAGTCTCTTCCTTTGACCTCAACTCCTCAAACATCCCCTTGGAAGAGCTGTGTAAGATTCTGATAGAAATCTTGGTAGACCTGCTCAGCAGGGAAGATTGAGTTCAGAGACAGCCCATGCCTCTAACTGAATGATTCAAAGAGAAACTGAATTCCTTTCAAATGTGTATGTAGTTAAGTGAGTGTTTGATATTCTGCCTTTTCCTTATTATTTATTCTCTATTTAGGGACTCAAAATGAAAAGTAATATTTATAAATCATTTAATATAACAGGAATAGAATATAATTATTTTCTATACAGTCTTAATTTAAAGGAATATACATTCTGGTCATTGTACTCAAAACTTGAATGGGTTACAACTTGAAAATTTAGTTGAAGGTATAATTTGCAATTTTTTTAACAAACAAAAATAACCTTTGCAATATATACAGGATATTAAATTAAATTTCATAATGTAATAGACACAAGACACACAGAGTCCATAGCTTTGAGGTCTTAAAAATAAAAAACATTTTCCTAAATCATTACCAGCTATAACTTAATGCTATTTGCTAGGAAATACACATTTCTAGAATCTGAGGGCAAGAAAATTTTGGCCTCAATCCCAAGTGATAAGAATTAATTGGGGCCTCTCCCTACCTTCCCAACTCCCACTTTACCCCTTCTACACAAAGTGAAAATCCAGGACACAGACAAAACCAGAAGATCCCAAGAACTACCGATATACATTTTGCAGATTTACTTCCTATCAAGCGGACCAATCCCCAAAAAGAAATAGCTTATCGACTCCTCCTGGTTCTTTTTTTTGTGATTTAACATGCTCTTTGCCTTTAGAACTTATTTTCTAAATTAACAAGTTAATCTCTACTTTTTGGTGTCTCTGTAACAAAAACAAGATATAATGAAAACAAATGTAATGGCTTTTGTTCAGGAAGTTCTTACCAGCATCAGATTAGTAAAACATGGGGTCACCTTGCCCTGGACTCTGGCCTGGGGCTAAATGCATATCAGCAGGTTATTCTCTGTAGATAAAGCAGTTAGCACAGGGCCTGGCACATAAATGCTTTATTAGCACCATAGTTACTGTTGTAGTTAACAACATTTAAAGGCAATGTCCTCTGAGTATAATTCCCGCCCATGCAGCAGTTACAATGTCTGAGGACCTTCCCAGATTACCTACTGCGATATTTTCTAGGGACAGTGGGCAGACATGACCGTTTTGTGAAGTACTCATACCACATTTCCTTAAACCGCATCAAGTCCATGGGAAAAGGTATCAGAAGTTCAAAATTTAATTCCACTGATTCCACATAACTACTGATTCTTATACCTTAGCTCAACCTGGCACGTACTGGGAAGAAGAATCAAAATGAATTTTCTGCCCAGAAATAGTTAATTAGCACTAAGACAATCTTTGCATTCGATTTACTCCATTAGCCATTCTTTCTAGTGTGTTTTATGACTCAGTGTCTCCTGGCTATTGGACAATACTGGAAGCCCAGCCTTTCTCATTCATTCCTCACTGCCCCTAGGGTTTCCTTCTTCCCTGCTTCCTGACTGCTCTACCTGAAGGTGAATGAGGCAAGCTTCCAAGGCTTTGCATGTGCAAGACCTCCCTCAGAACATGGGTTTTACTAGACCACAGGAAACTCCATCCTTTCCTGAATCAAGTAGACTGGACACTCTCCATGAGCAGAGACATGTTCGTTCCTGCTTTATTCACACAAACAGTTTGCTCAAACTATTAAAATGCTCACTTATTTTCAAACAGATTGTTAAGAGGAAATAATTTCCTCTCACAAAGGGGGGTTAGTTCACCATAGAATACATTGAATTGGACAGTGGAAATATTTATTTAGAACAAATGAAAATCATTGCGTAGCAAATAAAATGAAGTACAGCCAGTATTGCTTCAATGAAAGAGCAGTCCCTACACCAGTGTTTTCATGACTCCCAGGGACATCAGTCAGTTGGAATTCAGGAATGCCCTGATTCTGTGTTCTCCTGTCATCACAGAGCTGACAACCTTATATTCAATACCTTGTACGAAGCTGTCTAGTAGTTGATGTGGCACTTTTTAAGCAAAGTAAATGAACTGTAAAAGTGTTTAGTGACTAGCGGTAAAATAATGCTATACCCAATTCAAAAATGTGTTCAAGGGACAAGAGCAAGAATACCGAATCATTTTACACAAAAACAAAAAAGAGCTGACTGGCCTCAGAAATGACTCTTGCCTAGAGCCCAGGCTTTTTCTCTTACAAATCAATCTTAACTTCTTGTGGCGTCTGTAAGAGACCAGGAACTTGCTAAGAATCTTGAACTGCGAGGTATTTCAGAGAGCCCACCAAGATGCCAAGGCTGCTAAATTCAGTACAGATTTGCATCAGCGTCATGAGAACACATGGCCAAACCAACCAAAAATGACTGGGATTGAAAAATATCATATGATGGAAAAGCAATGAGACATTTAAATATATGTTTCTTATAGAAATTATTCTCATTATTTCATAGTCACACCATCCATAGTGACTTGCAGAAGCTATTATATAAACTCTGCCCATACTGAGATGGGTAATAGTGAAAGAAAAATTTCTGTAACAAGACACTAGCATGAACATTTACGGCATAACCTGTACATTTATTTTGGCCTGGTAAATACAGACATTACACAGCTTTCCCATAGCTTCTGTGGGTTCTCATTGTGAGCACTAGGAATGCAGTTCATCTTTGAAACCCTTTCTCTAGCTCTTCTCCTTTAAGGGCCCAGAACGCCTGTACTCCTGGTGTGTGTTTCCTGTTCACTGCTTGCATGTGCTCTGTTGGAAGTCTGAATTCTCTCTGGTTGTATTTGCTGGGGAAAAAAAAAAACAACACAGAAATTTACTGTCTCACAGTTCTGGAGACTAGAAATTCAAGATGAAGGTTTCAGCCAAGTTGGTTCGTTCTGAGAGCTGTGAGACCCCCTGTTTCATGCCTCTCCCCTGACTTCTAGCAGTTTGCTGGTAATCTTGGGTGTTCCCTGGCTCACAGATGCATCACCTTGATCTACCTTCATCTTCACATGGCATCCTCCCTGTGTGCATGTCTGTGTCCAAATTTCTCTTTCTTATAAGGATACCAGTCATATTGGATTAGGGGTTCACCTTATTCCAGTATGACCTCATCCTAACTAATGACATCTGCAATCACCCTCTTTCACATTTTGAGGCACTGTATGTTACAACTTCAACATACACATTTTTTTAGTGGAGGGACGTAATTCACCCACTAACACTGGTCTTGGATTTTTTACTTTATTTTTAAATTATATGTAACATTTCTCTATTCCATGGACTTCCTAATCTTGATTCTCTTCTAATTTAGACAGCTCTCACACAGCTTTTTTTTAAACCTCTCCTAGTTCTTTTTAAGAACTCTGCTAGTTCTTCAAATGATAGGAAAATTGCATCCCCATGGCCTTTTTAAATTGTTGGGTTTTTTTTCCTTTCAGTATATGAGCTATTTTTGGCTTTTTGATTTCTAAACAGTACTTACTGTGTACACTGTGTACATAAACAGGTGGCATATTTTGTTGATTGAGTGCTTAAAGAAACAGATGGCCTGGTTGAAAGGTCAGTCCAAGATGGTAAGGGATCATTTTGCACATTGAAATTCAATGCCTAAAAGGATTCCATAAAATAAAGTACTGGGATCCTCTAAAAACAAAGGGCAGGAATGGAAAGCAACGAGAAATTCTTCCTGTAATGTTCCAAAAACTACAAAATTCATATATCTTCCACTTCATATTTTTATATCAGTTGCAAAAGTTATGCACTGATAAAGAATTCAGTATGATTTATTTAAAAAATAAAACTCATTTTTTATTTATCTAGAAAAATTAAGAAAATTTCACGTTTTATGGTATATATTCCACCAGAATGCTAATTCCATGAGTATAGGGACTTTGACTCACTGTCATATCCCAGGGATTAGAACAGTAACTGCCACAAAGAAAGGGTTCCAATAAATATTTGATGGTTAAGTTGTTTCAATTGTACTTCTTTGTATTCTGTTTTGTTTTGTTGGCTCAACTAAATCTCAGAGAAATCTGCTGCCCGTACCCACCTGAACACCTCTACCACACACATAGCTCTAGCGGAGCCACGTTCCCGATGTCTCCATCACCTGAGGGTCTCTACACTGGCGTTAAAGCCCAAAGCCAACAGCCACTTCCTCTCACCGTGCCAGCAAGGCCTTACGATGCAGCAGTTTTGAAGACAAGAGGTAAAATGTGATTTGAAATCAGAACAGCTTTAATTCTTTTTATATTTGGAGTTTATTCAATAATAAAATTAAAGAAAGGACCCCGTCACAGACCAATGAAATCAGATTCTCTGCAGATGCCCTTTCCTTCTTTAGACAGAGCTTCCCATGATAAAACCAGAAACCAAATGTTGTAGAATTAGTTGTTTTTATTCTACTTGTATTTTCAATTTTTATTTCCTTACCATTCTCTCTATGGTTTAGCTTTTAAAAATTCCATCCTAGCTCAAGTGATCAGCACAAAGGTCAATGTTTGGTTCAGAGCATCAGAGTCTACACATGGGTATAGCTGTTGTGATAAAACTGAAAAGATCATCATTGAAATAAGACTCAGGAAGTAATGAGAACAATTTGATCAATTCCTCTTAACACCTTGGAGTGTCTTTTCGTGGATGCGAACCTTGGGGTCTTCCCAGATATGTTTCATTAGAGAGGATGGTAAGCTCATACACTAGCCATCAATTCCATCCCACACTAGACACCTCAAAACAGAGAAGAAACCTATGGAGAAAGACAAGATACTAGAGGGAAGATAACTGAAGGTGACAGAAGAGGTACATGGTAGACAGAGATAAACATTTGTTGAATGAATTTAGGCTGTGAGGTAGGTAAGACACAAGAACTGTGCTATATAATGCAGCTCCTCTGTACATGAATATTTGGACCCAAATATAGGAACACAATACTGCCATCATCAATATCAACATCAGCATCCTATTAGGAGGCAATAACTTTTGAGAGATATTATGGTGGAGTGTTTAAGAGCATGGACTAGAGAGTCCAACTGCATGGGTAGCATTCTGGCTCTGCCACTTACTCACCATGGACCATGGAAAAGTTCCTTAACTTCTCTGCCTCTACTTCCCAATCTGTAAAATGGGAATATTTGTACCTACTTCACAGATAACAGAGATTAAGTGTTAGCAGCTACTATTTTTATTATATACTCTGCTACCATATAATGATTCTGTATGTGTGCAGCATGCTGAACCTTTCCATTGATAAAAGGTAGTGAAAGCTGTATCAAATATATGTATATATAGATACATACATATATAGGTATGACACTAAATGATACATACATATATACATGTATGTATATATGTATAGGATGTATACAAGATAGGATATCTAAGCAGTTGAAATTTTTATGATCTTATTAGGTAAATCATCAAAGTAAACTAATATTTTTCAATCCCTAAATTAGATAATTTCTGAAATTACATGAAGTTCATACAGTTAGGAAGAAATCACAGAAATGTGTGTTGAGTTTATAAAAACACTTTTCAGTGCAGTTGTAGACCAGGGACTGAAGAAGTAAGTTACCACCTTAATCTTCTGTTTCAGGCAACTACCTGTCCTTGACCAGTTAGTCACCTTCAGGGGATTTTAAAAAGATGAGTTCTAATAAGCCTTATAAAGGAGCTTTCCAGGAACTAGTACAACATTGAATTTTCTACTCTTCCACTTCTTTTAACTCTTTATTAGAAATAAGTAGCATACAGGTTAACAGTGCAGGCTCTAGAACCAGATTGCCTGAGTTTGAATTATTCCACTTATTAGTTGTGTGACCTTGGGAAAATTGCTTATTTTCTTTGTGCCTCAGTTTCCTCATTTGTTAAGTGGATATAATGTACCTTCCTCATAGTAATGTTACAGAAGAATGCATGTGATGATATATATAAAGCACTTAGTACAATACTGGCTCATAGTAAATGTTCAATAAATGCCAGCCTTTGTTCTTATTACATATGGGGATGGGTGTTCAGAGCATACTTTAATGTGGAACTTATCATGGCACCAGAGGAAGACAGGCTGTGTTTGGCAAAGTTTATCCAGCTACCACCAATACCTAAAAAGCTGTATTCTTTAAATGTTCTTTTTCAATACCTTTTTGGTAAGCAAGTGCTAACTCTATATCTTGATATTTAAACAGGGAAAACCCAAAACAGGTAGTAGTATAGAAATATATTTGCTGAGCCTTCAGAGACCAGAAAGAGGATCTAGGAACATTTATGACTTACCTAAGAATTCCTTTCATTAACAAGAAAGGTGCAGTACTGGTGCCCCTTAGGTCTGCTGAAGGCACTAGGGTTAGAGACTCATTCTCACTCTGTGTGGCCCACACGCTGCTCATTAAGGGCAAGAATTCAAACAAAGCTATAACTTTATAGCTAAAGTGTGTACCCAGATTCCTCTCTACCTCCTATTGTCTTGTTTTTATTTATTGCACTCATAAATCCCATTAATTAGAAGACTGCTTTTCCAGAAAATTTCAGGTAATCCTTACAGATACGAACTGCTTGATTTTGCCATGGATTCAAAGAAGAAAGCCTTGGCTTGGCCAGGTCAGGGTGTATATTATGATGTAAGTATCTTTTAAAATGTGTGTTTAAAATGTAAAGTAAAATGTTTTTACTTTATATGTTTATAAAAATCCAAAAGATAGATTGCTTTTATTTTCTATCCGGATGGAAAATTTGAGATTTTTGACCATGAATCACATTTTTTTTGTTTTCTTAGCTGATTTCATATACTTTTGGCTTTATGTTACATTTCCATAGGTACAAAAAGTTCCCTCCAAAAGAAGGCAGAAGAGGACTGTAGATAACTCACTGTTTCCCCCAACTCTATTCTTATGATTCATAATATATCTAACTCCAAATATGAACAGAGTAAATGGGAGGTTTACAGAAAGATCTGCAGTTTACTGTCCCAACTATTACATTTGTGCAGAATCAAAAATAAAACAATAGCCACCATTTATTAAGAAATTGCGGCCTCCTCCCCTCCTGGCTCTTCCACGGCCCCCTTTCCCCTCCCGTCCCCGCCGCGGCTCCCCTGTCCAGCTGGGCGGGGACTGCTGTAAGACTCTGTAAAGTCTCCTCCTGCACTCAAGTGAAGCAGCGACACCCTCCGCCCACAGCCCAGACGGTCCCCTCCCTCGCTGCCACCCCGACCCATCTCGGGGCTGGAGCCGGTGCCGACTTCACAGAAGGACTAACCAGAATAAGTTGTTGATAAATTTAATTGTAAAGAATAGACTGTTTCTGTACTGAAATCTGCCAAGTTTCTATAGAAAGATTTCTTTTTAAAGAGGAGAAATGTGTTTACGATCAGCCCAAAGTAGTAAAGTTGACTCAAATATGTATATAATGTCTTCAACTTTTAAAAAAGTGAAGTTTCTGATGAAGAATTGTCTGGAAGGAAGAGGAAGAGAAATAGAAATAACCTTTAGGGCCTGTGATTTCTATCCTTGTCTTTTAACATTAGGAAAATGGATAATAATATACTCTGTCAGTGATCAAAAGGAGAAGAAAATTATTTTTGTGTTATCTATTGACATAAACTTAGAATTAAAGTCCCTGGAGTTCTAGACTGAACCATGCTACCGATTGGCAGGTGACCTTGAGCATTACACTTAACCTCCAGGACTCTCCCTGTTCTTATCCTTTTTTTTTTTTTAAATCGTTGTTAGATTATAATTGCTTTACAATGTTGTGCTGGTTTCTGCCGTGCAACAAAATGAATCAGCTATACGTAACCTATATCCCCTCCCTCTTGGGCCTCCCTCCCACCCTCCCCATCCCACCCCTGTGGTCCTCATGGAGCACCTAGCTGATCTCCTTGTGCTATGTGGCGGCTTCCCACTAGCTATCGATTTTACACATGGTGGTGTGTGTATGTCAATGCTACTCTCTCAATTCATCCCACCCTCTCCTTCCCCTTACGCCCCCAGCGTGTCCACAAGTCCGTTCTCTATGTCCTGCCCTTCCACTAGGTTCATCAGTACCATTTTTCTAGATTCCATATATATGTGTTGGCATACGGTGTTTGTTTTTCTCTTTCTGGCTTCCTTCACTCTGTATGGGAGACTCTAGATACATCCACCTCACTGCAGATGACTCAATTTCGTTCCTTTTTATGGCTGAGTAGTGTTCTTATCCTTTCTGTGGGAAGAGGGAAGGCAGTAAACGTGCCCTCACTCACAGAGGACATTGTAGGGGTAAGTTGTAAGTGCTTTTTAAAAGCATTGGAGAAGGACAGGTGCAAGCAAATACAAAGTAAACATTTGCATTTAGAAATGGACATTTGTTTGTCATTATTAAAAAATTTTGACTTTAGATCTTTTGTCTGAAGGGCATTTTTCCTTTTAACTTTATATTTGTAGAGACTTCTTACTGGTATGTTCACAAGAAAGTATAAGGTACCTAAAGAGCCAAGAAACTTTGAAAGGGGTTTTAAATGTTACATTGAGTTTTGGTATATCCTGGATTATAGCAGATGTTGATATTATAAGAACAAATTTTATGTATCTAGGAGATAATACATTTTATTAACTTAATGCTTGTAAAACTTTCACGTGTGTTGCAGGAAAAAATGTTTAGATGTCTCAGTTTTGTTAGCAGTATATTCAAAGAGAAAAATTAGATTATTTACTTTTTTTTTTTTTTTTTTTTTTGGTATGCAGGCCTCCCTCTGTCGTGGCCTCTCACGTTGCGGAGCACAGGCTCCGGACGCGCAGGGTCATCGGCCATGGCCCACGAGCCCAGCCGCTCCGCGGCACCAGGATCCTCCCAGACCGGGGCGCGAACCCGGCTCCCCTGCATCGGCAGGCGGACGCGCAACCACTGCGCCACCAGGCAAGCCCCTGTTTATTTACTTTTAAATTTCAATAGGATTACTTGGCTAGAGGACCCCTCCTTACACTCAGTTATTTTTGTACCTTGAATACAGTGAAATGTGCACTTTTCAGAATATAGTGGCTTTGAAGGATTTTATTTACTCCAGCAAATCTTTTATTTAGGAAGGTGAGTGAAGACAGGTATGGAAAGGCTGTATTTTAAGAAACTAGTTTTTTTTTCCTCTTGTCCCTAAAAATGAGTTCTGAGTCTTTAAAAGTCAGAAAGCCCAGAGTTAGCACATTATGTCAGTTTCTTTGAATTCAGCTTTCCCTCTCTCTGGTTATTAACAGAAGAGTTGTCACAACCTTATGATATTATCACTCTTTAAAGTGGAAGTGAAATTCTAGTTTACTCAGAGTAAGACCTATTAAAACAAGTGGGACATACAAAGAAATATTTTTTTGTTCCAACTAATATTATGTATAGTGAACAGTGATCCTCAAATGCAAGGTTGCTAAGCAGAAAGCAACTTTTAAAAGTGTATATTGTCCTTTTGTCCTTATTGTTCAACATCTAATTGATGAAAACTCAGAACGAACAGATTTCTTTTCTACTTTTGAATGTATAGTCCACACTGATGTTTATAGCTACACACTAACTCCTTTATATATAGGGTATCATTCAGTGCTTATAATACCCTCAAAAGGTTAATATCATCATTCCCATTTTATAGATGAGGCTTAGGGAGTTTGTGACTATCTCACAATCACAGAACTCAGGCTCATGAGACTCCAGTCTCTGTTCTTAACCTCTGTACCATGCATCTACATAGTAAAAAGAGAAAATTTTTAAATCATGAAGGAAAATATCTATACATTTGAAAATAATAGTAGCTAACATTCACTGGCCAGTTAGTTTGTGAGAGGCAGTGCCAAGGTTTTCCATATATTATTTCCTTGCATCTAACAATCTATGAGGTAGGCAAGAAATAATGATGGAAGGCTGGAAACACTTGAATTTTTCTTGGAAAGACCACTGTGGCAAGTCACAGTATGGTGGTCATTTCAATGTCACTCAGTCATCTATGAAGTAAGCAATGTCCTGTTTGTTGTTTATAAAGTTATATGTCAAGAAAAATCCTTTAAAAGTCATCTATTCAACTGGATCTCTTTCATTCTTTCAAGCAAAATCTATATCCAAGCAACCCAGAAATACGAGAAGTTATTCTTTCAATTCCCCCTCATTTCTACCTGATTATTAGAATGCTGCTATCCTCATGTCACCCCCCTTGGCAATTCTGATTAGCTCCCCTTTACCCCTGGGGCACAGGGCTGCAGAACTGCATTCTGACTATGGGTATTCACTCCATCCGCCTCTATGCAGAAGTGATGCAACCTTCTCTTCAGACATCTGTCTTAGACATCTGTCCTCCTCAACTCTCATAAGAGGATGTCAGCTCTCCTCCTAACTCTGCTGGTTGTTAAAGCTAATGGATCTGGCCTCATTTGGTGGCAGAGAATATCTACACTCCAAGTCTTGCTCATCATAAACTCAATTTTGAAAAATCTTTATGGAGGCTTCCAGATTAAGATAGATTGACTCCATGCGTCTAATTTCACTCACTCTAAAGAGCACATTAAAACTACAGGAAAGTTTTTGAGCTTTGTTTTTTGTTTGTTTGTTGTTTGTTTTTACTGTATTTTGTTTTTGTTTTATCCAAAGCATAAACTAGCCAGGTCAGTTGGGGGAGCAGAGCTGGGACATTAGGAACACTTTAGAAAGGAGGTGATGAAGGATAGATCCTTGCTGGCTAAAGACACTAGAACCCTATACTGGCAGTGGGCAAAACAGCCGGTTTATACAGCAGAATCCTCAAAAGGCTCCAGAACTCAGTACCAGGAGTGACCGTGTCTGGGAGTAAAGGCAGGGGGTAGGGCGGGGATGGAGGATTGCTAAATTAAGGAAGATTGGGTGAAAGCTAAGACACAATTGATTCTTAGAATCTCTCCCTGCCCCACCCCACCCCATTCCCCAGTGCTAGACAACTGCCCACCCTGATAGAAGTCTGGAGGGATTATTTTCCAAAGAAAGGTAAAAAAGAGTATTCCTGGTGTGGAGAACACCAGGCAGAGCTGAAGACTGGATACTGTTCTGAAAACAGGGGAGTAAGTATTTTTATCAGTCAGGATCCCAGCAGGAAACAGACCTCAGAGGATTTCACTGAGGGGAGTTTAGCGAAAGGACTCTTTACAAGATGTGGGCAGAGCTAAGGGAGCCTCCAATGAGGTTCCCAGGAACTAGTGATTGCAAGACCACTCCCATCCCTTCAGGAAAAGGGAAGGGCCCACTGTTACAGTGCCTCCCACTAGCCAAATCCAACCAGAAGTCAGAGAGCAAGGGAACCCAGGTGATAACAATGTCCTAAGGCAAAGAAGGGGGAAATGGATCTATAGAGGCAAAAAGAGGACAACCAGCACAGTGACTCCTGAGGGCTGAGAGGTGCAGCTCCCTTCCCTGCTAGGCTACCAGAAAATTGACAGACATCAACTCTCCAGCAGAAAGAGTTCCCAGCTAAGGTTGAACAAGGCAATGCTCTCCCTTCTTGTCTCAGCTCTCATTTTGTAAACATGTGTCCTTTTTGCAGTCTACTTCATGCCACGTTTTTCACATTTTGTGCCCTTTGTTGGTGATTTTGCTGTGTAAAATGGCCCAAGATAGTGCATGTGCACTGTTCCCAAGTGCAGGAAGTCTGTGATGTACCTTACTGAGAAAATATGTCTGTCTGTGCTTCATTCACGCTTGAGTTCTTAGACCTGACACAAAATACATGATCGATAAAAGAAAAAACTGACAAATTGAACTTCATCAAAATTTAAAACTTTGACTGGTGAAAGGATGAAAAGATATGCTATAGACTGGGAGAATATATTTTGCAAGCCATATATATAACAAAGGACTAGTATCTGCAATTTATAAAGAACTCTAAACATTCAACAGCAAAATAACAAACAATCCCATTAGAAAATGGGCAAAAGACATAAAGAAACATTTCACCAAAGAGGATACAAATGGCAAATAATCATTTGAGAAGAGATTCAACATCATTCATTAACCATTAGAGAAATGCAAATTAATACCACAATGAGATATCATGACACATCTATCAGAATGGCTAAAATAAATAGTGAAAACACCAAAGACTGGTGAGGATATAGAGAAACTGAATCATTCAAACATTGCTAGCAAGTGCTGGAAAATAGTTTGCCAATTTCCTAAAAACTAAACATGCAACTTCCATATGATCCATAAATTGTCCTGATGGACATTTATCCCAAAGAAATGAAGACTATGTTCACACTAAAACCTGTACATGAATATTCGTAGTAGCTTTACTTGTAATAGTCCCAACTGGAAACAACCCAGATGTCATTTAATGGATGAATGGATAAATAAATTGTGGTATATCAATACAATGGAATATTATTTGGCCATAAAAAGGAATGAAGTTCTAATATATGCTACCAAATGAAGGAACCTTGAAAACATACTAAGTGAAAGAAGCCACAAAAGACCACATACTACATGATTCCATTGATACAAAAATCCAGGATTTAGTAAGCTATAGAGACAGAAAATAGATTAATGCTTGCTTAGGGCTGGGGGATTGGGGTGATATGAATGGGGGGATAGAGGGGCAGAGGAGTAATAATTAAATATATGGGGTTTTCTCCTTGATGTGATAAAAATGTTCTGAAATTGACTGTTGTGGTGATTACTCATATCTGACTATATTAAAAATCACTGAATTATATAATTTAAATTGTATGGAATGTGAATTACAGCTCAATAAATTATAAGGTTAAAAAATAAATCTGTGAAGGGATTACAAACTTCTTTTTTTTTTTTTTTTTTTTTCAAACTTCTTTGAAACACAATGAAGTATCTGTTAGCTGAAGGGAGAATACTGAATTGAAATGGGTTCCCTGATTTTAAAGGGGATAACAGAATCTGTGAAGGGATTACAAACTTCTTTTTTTTTTTTTTCAAACTTCTTTGAAACACAATGAAGTATCTGTTAGCTGAAGGGAGAATACTGAATTGAAATGGGTTCCCTGATTTTAAAGGGGATAACAGAATCCCTGGTTAGCAAAAGCCAAGCTTACCACTCACTTTCAGAGGCAAAATGGGAATGGCTACTGTAATAGGCAGCAGGATGGGAGGGTAATCAGAGCAGTTTGATACAGAAGGATGTTGGGCACTGGTCAATTGCTCTTGGGTTACTCAGGATTGAAACAGACAAGCAGCACACTAAGGTCTATGTGCTGTATATAACAAAAAAACATTAAAACTAAAAAGGATCCAACTTGAGTCACCAAAACAGAGTCATAATCCCTTGCCAAAACTCAGGTCAGAATTAGTTCACAATTCCTGAGCATGATTAATGAGGGTGAAACTGATTAAAGAGGTGAGGAAAGACCCAGCAAATAACAAGTATCTATTCTAAATCTTCTACCTAACCTTTCACAGAGAGATCCAAGGGATAACTGTGCACTGCAAAAAAGGAAATACCTATTCATTTCAAGATTATTAAGCAATGGCTCTTACTAATCCCTTTAGACCCAGAAGACCATTGTGAGCCACCAGTCAGAGGAGGGAGGCCAAGTTTACTTCTTGATGGAGCTGATAAGAACCAAATGGTAGTTATTTCCCCAGTTCTTGAGTGTGTCTTTGGAACAGATAAACTCAGCAACTGGCAGAATCCCTTCTTTGGCTCCCTAACCTATAAAGAAAGAAAAGGTCAGTGGAAGTATCACTGTAATAAGGAAGAACAAATCTGACTCCATATTGGATCTGTTTCTTTTACTTTAAGCTTTGAATTCTATTGCCATTGCTACAAGTTAATGACAAAAGGGATGTTGCCTATAACTTAAATTACACATGATGGCATACCTCTGAGAATCCTGCCTCCCATGTAATGAGCATTAAGCTAAAATTTGTTAGTTTAACAACAAATTGTTTTGCTCACAGGAAACATCCTGACCAGACCTATCTGTGAATGGCTGCAGGCAGGAAGAAATTAACACATCCCCTCCCGAGTCTGACCAGAACCAGGACTTTACCCCCTCCCCTATTAGTATAAAAGAAGCCTGAATTCTAACTAAGGAAAGATGGTTCTTTGGGATACTAGTCCACCATTTTCTCTGTCTGCTGGCTTTCTGAATAAAGTCGCTATTTCTTGCCCCAGCGACTCATCTCATGATTTATTGGCCTATCATGCAGTGAGCAGTATGAACTTGGACTCAGTAACGTATTGAGCACCCTCTCTCCCCAAAATAAAGTTAATGTCAAATCTTGCAGAAGGGGGTGAGGAAGGCACACTAGTATCAGGGCCACAATCCAAGACTTGAAAAATGCAGGGGTAATTATTCCTGTCACATCCCATTTAAATCACCTATGTGGCATAGTCACAAGACAGATGGATTTAGGAGAATGAGACTATATTATTTTAAATTTAATAAGGCTATAATGCTAATTGAAGCTGCAGTTCCATATATATACGTAAGTATACTCTTTTTCTGTCCTCCAAAAGAATTTATTAGTTATTGGGATTATTTCTTCCTTAAATGTTTGGTACAATTTACCACTGGGGCCATCTGGGCCTAGAGTTTTCCTTGTGGAAAGTCTTTAAATTATGGATTCAATTTCTTTAATTTTAAAGAATTTTTTCTTTTCTATTCTTTTTAAAAAATATTTATTTATTTGGTTGCACCAGGTCTTAGTTGCAGCAGGCGGGCTCCTAAGCTGCAGCTCTCTGGCTCCTCAGCTGTAGCATGTGGGCTCCTTAGTTGTGGTATGAGAACTCTTAGTTGCGGCATGCATGTGGGATCTAGTTCTCTGACCAGGGATCAAACCCAGGCCCCCTGCATTGGGAGCACGGAGTCTTATCCACTGCACCACCAGCGAAGTCCCCTCTTTTATTTTTTTAAATAGCATTATTTGTTTGCTCTTTATTCCTATGTCAGTTTTGATAAATTCTACTTTTCAAGGAATTTTCATTTGATCTAAATCTTCAATAAAATAATGCTTTTTTTTCAGTGTCTACATGATTTGTCATTTTTCACATGAATTTTTAGTGCCTTTTTTCTTCATCTTTCTTACCAGACATTTATCTGTTATATTACTCCATTCTTTTACTTTCAAACATTCTTATGCTTTAGATACACTTTTGTAAAAAGCAAATATTTGTTTTAGGAAAAAAAATTTTTTTTGAAATCGTTTGTC
Source organism: Physeter macrocephalus (assembly GCF_002837175.3). Lineage (NCBI taxonomy): Eukaryota > Metazoa > Chordata > Mammalia > Artiodactyla > Physeteridae > Physeter > Physeter macrocephalus. The sequence continues at coordinate 52,011,813 of NC_041218.1, forward strand.
TTATAACTATAGAATTAGACTTCCCTGGTGGCACAGTGGTTAAGAATCCACCTGCCAATGCAGGGGACACGGGTTCGATCCCTGGTCTGGGAAGATCCCACATGCCGCAGAGCAACTAAACCTGTGCGCCACAACTACCAAGCCTGCACTCTGGAGCCCATGAGCCACAACTACTGAGCCCACGTGCCACAACTACTGAAGCCCGTGTGCCTAGGAGCCCGTGCTCCAAAACAAAGAGTAGCCCCCACCCGACACAACTAGAGAAAGCCCGTGAGCATCAACAAAGAACCAATGCAGCCATAAATAAATAAATAAATGCTTAAAAAGAAAAATAAAACTACAGAATTTAGGGAGTTCCCTGGTGGTCTAGTGGTTAGGGTTTGGCGCTTTCACTGCCATGGCCCGGGTTCAATCCCTGGTCACGGAACTGAGATCCTGCAAGCTGTGTGGCCTGGCCAAGATTTTTTTAAAAAGCAAAACAAAACAAAACAACAACAACAAAAAACTACAGAATTAAGTTCATTTAATATAACAACTGATCTAATTGGGTTTTACTCTACCATCTTACAATGTGGTGTTTTTTTTCCTGCCTGTTTATTTTTCTCTTTTTTCTTGTCTTTTTTTAAAAAATTAAACACCATTTTATTTTTCCCATTACTTTGAAAATATACTATTTTAATATGATATATTACCTTATTAGTTTCCCTAGAAAATAGGGAATTCCCTGGCAGTCCAGTGGTTAGGACTCATCACTCTCACTGCCAGGGACCCGGGTTTGATCCCTGGTCAGGGAATTGAGATCCCACAAGCTGCATGGCCAAAAAAAAAAAAAAGAAAGAACGAAAGAAAATATACCCTTTTCCTGGATAATGCAAGGATCTTAGAATATTTCAATTTTATTTACTTTTCTATTGACTTATATGCTATTGCTGTCATGTATATATTTCAACTACAAAGGACATTACTATTTGACCAGTGTTCATTTGGATTCAACCACATATTTACCTATTTTATTACCCTTAAACACATTATTGACTGGAGACATATTAATACATTTTTAGAGAGTGATACAATTAACATCACCATGCGAAGTTGTTAGAGCTTAACATTTATCAAGAGTTCATTATACAACTTGTGATTGTCGTTATCATTCACATTTTGCTCCATTAGGTTTTTGTTCCAACCTTGTGTATATTATAAAAGTAATTTTTCAAAAATGATGCATCACAAAATTTTGAGTGAAGAAGAATTTTTCAGTGAATTTTATGCAGATACTTTCTCTGATTGTCTCAGCAACATATATACTAATGTCTAAGAAGATGATAGTTCTTTAGAATATAGTTCTGATTCCGACAATGTGAATATTAGGCCAAGAAAAAGACAAAAAACCTTAGTGATTGATTCTGATGTGGAAAGTGAAAATGAAACTCACGGTGCTAGAGAATGCTCCTTTGCTTCTACAGAAGAGGGGATTGAAGACAACATTTCACAAAAATTAGAAGACTTTACAGGTGTGTCAGATATAACTATTGAATGTAAATAACCTGCAAAGTGATAGTGAAATAACAGAATTAATTTTTGGCCAGCCAAAATAAAAATCACCAGTCATGGGCATCAGTTTCTGCAAAAATCCCCTGGTCAATAATGAGTTAATCTCGGGACTTCCCTGGTGGTGCAGTGGTTAAGAATCCACCTGCCAATACAGGGGACATGGGTTTGAGCCCTGGTCCAGGAAGATCCCACATGCCACGGAGCAACTAAGCCCGTGTGTCACAACTACTGAGCCTGCGCTCTAGGGCCCGCAAGCCACAACTACTGAGCCCACATGCCACAACTACTGAAGCCCGCGCACTTAGAGCTTGTCCTCCGAAACAAGAGAAGCCACCGCAATGAGAAACCCGTGCACCACAACAAAGAGTAGCCCCCGCTCACTGCACTAGAGAAAGCCCACGCACAGCAACAAAGACCCAACGCAGCCAATAAATAAATAAATAAATTTATTAAAATAAATAAACAAATAAATAAAATAAATAAATAAAATAAATAAAATACGATCATGTATTTTTAAAAAATGAGTTAATCTCTAACTTCATCTCTGATCTCTCAATCTGGAATCATTCTCCTTTTGTCTAAAGAACACCTTTCAGAATTTCCTTCAGTGTGGATATGCTGGTAGCAAGCTCAGTTTTTGTTTGAAATGTCTTTTTCTTTCATTCTTAAGAGATATGTTTGCCAGATAAAGAATTTAACTTGACAGTTATTTTCTTTCAGTACGTTGAAGCTATCCATATACTGTCTTCTGGCTTCTGTTGTTGCTGTAGAAAACTTAACTGTCTAAAAGGTTTTTGAATGTGTTTTTCTCATTTGGCTTTAAGTTATTATCTTTGGTTTTTTACAGATTTGGGAATCACAGGGTTTCTTGAATCTCTGGACTTATATCTTTCAAATATTGCTTCTACCCCATTCTCTCTTCTCTCCTTCTGGGACCCCACAAAAAGTACATTATACATTATCACTGTATCCTCTTAAAATTTTTTTTTCGTATTATTGTTTTAATCTTGTATTCTCTTTTGTTTTTTATCAGTTCCAAAATTTCTATTTGATTCTTTTTCACACTTGTTATGTCATATTTTTTGAAAATATACTTTCCAGTTCCCTTCTAAAATTTTCAAGCCTGGCTTTTATCTCTAGAACATAATAAACAAATGTTTTATAGTCTGTCTGATAATTCCAAAATCTGGAGTCCTTGCTTCTGCTGGTTCTCACTCATATTGTGTATCTAGTTATCTTTCTTTCTTTGCTGAGCACTTTATCTTAAAACTTTATTGTAGAAGTAATTTGAGATCTAGTCTGATTTTATCTTCTTCCAGAGAGAGTTTTCATTTGGTTTTGCCAGGTGGCTGAAGGCAACAGAATTCCTTATTCCATATTCAAAATTTTAGGTTTCCCTTGGCCAACCAGAAAAGAAGTCAGGCTACAGACCTCGTAAGAACTGTTTTCCTTCCAGTTCACCCTCACACCCAGGGTGTAGCCCTTTGAAATGCTGACCTAATGCAAGAGTTGTTTACCAGGTACCAGGTTCCACAACCTCTGCAAGAGCTGAATTGATATTATAGAGATATAGGTAGATATCTAGATATCTATAGATAAATAAGCATGTGGCTATTATCACCCAGTGTGCCCAGTGATCTCTGCATCATAGTATTTATACACTTGGGAAGGCCCCTCCTGCATTGTACCAGTGTTAGTCTCTGTGACCAATGGTAGAAGTGATGGTATATCATAAGATTATAAAAGGTTATAAAAGACTGGCCTCTGTCTTGGGTTCTCTATCTCTCAGTCTGGGGGAAGCAAGCTTCTAGAGTGTAAGCAGTCCCATCCAGAGGCCTTCAGCCAAGAGCCGACAAGGAACTGAAGCCTGACAACCATACAAATGAGCTTGGAATTGGATTCTCCAGTCCTATTTGAGCTCTGTCCAACAGTTTGTGACTACAAACTCCTGAGACCCTGAGCCAGAATCAGAACACAGCTGAAATGCTTCCAGATTCCTGACCCACAGAAATTGTAAGATGATAAATATGTTTGTGTTTTAAGCTGATGAGTTTTAGGGTGACTTGTTATGCAGTAGATAACTAAAACACCCAGCTTTTCAAATTGTCTTCAGCAAAGAGTTCGTCCGCATTAACTACTCTGTTGTTCCTGGAAGCAGAACTTTTGACATTCTGTGTATTTTTCTCCTTCCCTAACATCTTCAGGATTGGGTAAATTTTTAAATTCCATTTTACTTTTAAGTGTTTCAGAAGTTATACACTCTATTCCTATCCATTTGGTGGTTATGCTTAAAGTTTTAACAGGACTACTTCAAGAACAATATACAGAACTTAAAACTAAACTCTGATCATACTCTCCCATCTTAAATGTTATAGTGAATATTTTAACTACTTTGGCTTTTACTTTCCAAATTAGACATTTTTATTTTTTACACAGTTAATGTTTTCATTAGATTTATCCATGTATTTACTTTTTTCACCCTTCCTTCTTGAATTTCAGGCTTCCTTTGGGATAATTTTCTACCTTTTTTAAAGTATATTCTTTAGAGGTTTTTCTAGTAAGAATCTGTTGGTGATAAACTCTCACTTTGCTTTTCTGTAAATATTTTTTGCCTTCATTCTTGAATAAAAGTTTAGCTAGATACATAATTCTGGCTTTACACCTATTTTTTCAATCAGTTGAGATGTTAAGGACTTCTATTTTTTACTCTACTGCTTTACTTTACTGTTCAGCTACTCTACTGACTTCTGGTTTTCATTGTTGCTATTGAGAAACCTGTTATACATCTATTTGCGATTTTTTAAGTAGATAATATTTTACATCTGATTTTTTTTAAATTTAATTTTTTGGCCACACCGCATGTGGGATCTTAATTCCCTGACCAGGGATCAAACCTGTGTCCCCTGCCGTGGAAGCACAGAGTCTTAACCACTGGACCTCCAGGGAAGTCTCTATACCTGATTATTTTAAACACTTCTCTTTGTCTTGAGGGTTCTGATGTTCCACCAACATGTGTCTTAATGTTGATTTTGTTTATCCTGCTTGCATTCATGTGCTTCCTGAATCTGAGACTCATGTCTTAAAACAGTTTTGGAAAATTCTCAGACACTATATTGTCAAACATAGGCCTCTCCCCAATTTTCTCCATTTTATTTTTCTGGAACTCTAAATAGACCTCCTTGTTTTATCTTTCCTATGTCTTAACTTCTCTAATTTCTCTTTTCTATAGTCAACCATCTGTTTTCTATATTACCTTTAGTAATTTCTTTATATCTACCTTCCAGTTCATTATTTCTTTCATTTGTGTCTTTTTTTAAACTGTTTTTAAAATATGCTTTGTGGCCCATTCTTTTGAGTTTTTAATGTGGGATGGCTGGCCATATTTATTTATTTTATATTTTTAAAAAACCAATTAATCTATAATCCAATCACTCAAATATTATCAAAAACCTCTATCTACCTATATGCTCCTCCTCATTCTATTCCCTGGCCTGCCCTCTCAGAATTACAGTATGTATTTGTGTTTATCATTTCCTTTAGTTGTAGCTATGGCTTAGATTTGCTTGTCCTTGAATTTTCTATAAAGCTTATCATACTATATTGTTTATTTCAATGATTATAACTTTCATTTATCGAAATTATCTTTGGCTCTTTTTAAAATCAGCCACATTATTTTTGATAGTCCCTTGTTTGTTGCACGTTTTTGTTTCCTTCTTTTGTTTATCTAAATGTTTTCAATGTCATTTCATTGTAAAGATAAATAAAAATTATTTTTTCTGTTTATAAAGGAAAAAGAAACCATTTCCACTCTCTCCCTCCTTCTAAGAGTGTTTCCTAGGAAAATCTAAAGAGCCTAAATTCTCACTCTAACCTTTTGGAATGTAAATAAGTTTCTCTGAAGGCCTGGGCTTCAACTGTTTTGAAATGTAAACACCTAGGAAGATACAGCTTCACCTTGGGAGCTTAATGTAGGTGTAACCATTTGTTTCTCAGGAAGATAAAAGTTTTATTTTTCTTTTGGATGAGGACAACTAATTAAATGGCTACCACAAATCCCAAGTGAACTTAGGGTGAAGGAATGTGAAAAAATAAAAACTTAACTAAGAAGGATCTGGCCACAAACTGTGATGTCAAATCCTCCTATGGAAAACAAGTTACTATTAATCCAAATAAGTGATACTCGTGCTGCCAAATGGAAAATAGGGTACTACTGATCCCAAAGCCTCATGTTATAAGCTAGCTCAAAAACAGCGTGAGAGAAAAGCATTATAATTAGCTTAGCTGTATAAATTGTGTGAGGTCTTATTCTGATTTGGTAGTTTCTTGTGGATTACCTATAATACAGCTATTTTATAATGTGCTTATTCAACAATAAATGTGTTTGCTTTCTTTCCACAGTGATGTGACGAGGTCTCTCTTTGTTGGTAAGGTTTTTACTTCCCCAACGATATCTAATAATTCCAACACCTATGGACTGTAATTTTTCTCATTGTTGTTTCTCATCATCATCATCTCATGCTTGGCATTTCTTAAGAGTGTGGGAATTCAAGGGGCCTGGGTTGAGACATTCCTCTGGAAATTGGAGTTTGTTTTTGCCAGACCCCAGAATACACTGCCCATACACAACTACTTTGCTCATTTTTCTGCTAGAGGTTCCTCAGACCATGCAGGTAAAATAAAATCAAACCCTAAACCTGCATGAGGGCAGACCTGTGGTTATGAATTATCAGGGGATACTTTTTCCTCCCACCCAGTACCTAAGGCCAAGCCAGACAAGACTAACTTGGTTCTTCCCTTTGCCAGTAAGCAGACTCTATTTTATCCTTTAGATTCAAGTGTTCCAGGGTTATGCAGGGGCCTCAGCCAACCATCCCCCCCCTCCCCCACTCCTCCCTTGTATAAGCTTTACTTCTATTCCACAGAGCTGCTCTTAAAGCCTAAGGCTCTTTCACTTCAGCAAACGTCCATAAGGTGGCTCTAGAAATCAGCTTGTGCTTATCACAGTTTTCAGTTCTTATTCCCTGCCTCACCCCTGCCCCCAACCAGATTTCCCTCACTTTCTTGCAACCTCATTATATTTTGATTTGAGGGGGTGGTATTTTACTAGATTTTTTTCATCATGAAGGTTTTTAAAAATATGTCACCCATTGTGTTGCTGGAAGGAGAAATCTAAGGCATTTGTTTTATAATGGTTATACCTCTTACCAGCCACTACTCTAGCAGAAGATGGAGGTAGAGAGAACAGATATATGAACATGAAACAGAGCAACTTGCAGAATATTACTGTTCTCCTCAACTAATTCTCTCAGGTATCTTGAATACACTGTAAGCACTATGACTCTCTTTAGAACCTGAATACACGGATATTAAGCACAAATTTTATGGTATCTGCTTTACTACAGGAATGTGCCAAGTGTTCATTTTTGCTCTTGTTCTCTTTCTCCTCATTTTCCCATTACTTTCAATAACAAGACTCTTAATCCACAACTTCCTTAGTTAAAAGTATTAAGAACTTCTGGTTTTCTACTCTCCCCCTCATAGGAATAAACTTGAAATGTCAATCAATTCACTAGGCCAGTTGATTTATTGCTACTTCTACATGACCTGCAGTACCAGCACTATGCTGTTACTCCCCAGCAGTCAGTTGAACAAAGACTAGTAACTTCTGATACCACAAACACAGAAGATTTTAATAGGACAATTATTTAAGGACCAAGTACTCCTTGAAGGGATATGTGCGGCAATATCAGGACTTGGCTTCAGAAGTATAGGCTGAATTTGCAAAGTGTTGCTAAGCTTGGTCTTTCAAAAACTTGGGTACCTAGCCAAATGAGCCTACTTCAGTAGTACATTTAAACACTATCTTGGTCCCCTCCAAAAGGCACAAAATGTCTTGAATAGTCAAGTTGTGATTTCTGCTCTGTTTTATAGCACACTTCTGTGGCAGCAGTGTGTGAGATTAGAGAGAGGGAAATGGGAAATAGGGACACAGTTAGAAAACAATAAAAAATAATCTACTCATAGGGAAATAAATGGTCTGGAGCAAAAATTATAGGAACTGTGGTTTAAGAGGGATCTGAGGCAATCTAGGTTAACCTCCTGGTATCTATTGCTTAATCTGGAGGCGAGAGGAAGATGGTAGAATGTTAGCTCCACCAGAGAAGAATACCCCACTGATTTACTCCACGTTTCTAGACAGTGCCTGGCACATAATATGCATTCAATAAACACTTGACTGAATGAATACGGCAGCGTTAGACAGAATATGGGAAAGGAGGAAAAATGCATTCGAACTCGGGGGCTTGAGGGAGAAGGGAGTCGAGAAATTTCCCACTGACAAAACGGAGCATGTCAGGAAGGGGAGCTAGTTCTGGAGGAAAAGTATGATTACTGGAAGTTGTAGTGATCAAAACTGCATTTCTAATATTAGAATTAGAATTTCTAATATTAGTTACCCAACCAGGGGTTATTTATCTAAAGGCCAACCACATTAGCTTACTTGAACATGACCTTCGCCTAGGTTAGCTGGGATGCAAATTCTCTCTAGATTTCCAAGAATTCTCTAACCACGTTAAAAATGTTTCTTCCTGCAGGCTGTTCGCACACACTCCTCGCTCTTTTTGCACACAAACGCGAGAATCGGGTGTTGGCAGAAAAGAAGCCTGCAGCTGAAGGACCAGAGCTATAATCCAGTCTCTGCCTCAACTGCCACACCTGCCCCAGTCTTCTGGGCTCCATCAAGGGGAGATTTGGAAGAAGATGACTTAAAGTCACAGGGTGGAAGCAAAACAAGAACAAGGTCAGGAGCTCGTGTCCAACTCTTTAACTCCTGGTTTCGGGTTATTTTTTTGGGGTGCAGCTGGCGCCAGCCGCGGAAATACGACCGAGTTTGGGTAAAGATTGCCAGGTGAAGGGATGATAGCCAGGAGACCTCTAGGTTTGTCAAAGATGACCGTCTCCCTCTAAGCAGGCAAAACGTGCGGCTCAAACACCATTACGTCAACCAGCAGGAGACCCGTTACCTTACAGGTTAATGCCCTCGATCCACCCCTCGACTCCGCTCCACCCTCCCCGTCGGCACGCGCATGCACCCTAAGGCCCGAGGTTGATGTCAGCCCCTCCCGGCAAAACCTCCGTGTCGTACCTCTAAGGGCCTGTCGTAACTGCCGGGAGGGAAAGACCGGGAGAGGAAGGGCATTCACGCTGTTCCCTTCAGAGTACTAGCCGGCATGCGCGCGCGCAGGGTCCTAACTCAGCCCCGGAGACCCGAGCCAATGGGGCGCGGCAACGTCACTACGTATCAGTTCGCCGGGCCGCACGTAAGGAGGGCAGAGGGCGGAGCCAGTTTGGTTGCATTATCACCCTTACATAGGCGCGGACCGGCGTGTCCTTGGGATTAGAGAGCGGGACGTTCTGCTTGCGAGTGGGAGCGGCTTAGTCGTACACGGAGAAAGAACGGTGGGCGCGGGGCGCGGAGGCCACGGCGGGCGAGAAACCGAGCCATGAGGGCGCGCGCCTGCGTGGGGGGCACGCGGGTGGACTGAGGCCCGTGAGCGGGGGCCGGGTGGGGGACAGGAAGTGGGGGCCCCGGACTGCGCCCAGCCCGGCGGGCTACGGCGTGAGGTGGGGCGGGACCCTAACTAGGTCGTGGCGTGGTCTCGGTCAAGGTCCTGAAAGTTCGGAGGCGGCTTGTTCGCGGTTCCTTCCGAGACGCGGGCCTTCCGTTGTCGGGACTGCGGGGCTATGGCAATGATAGACAAGATTTCTTCCGGAGTGAGGGCGGGAGTCGGGGGACGGCGCGCAGCGCTTCACGTCCTCTTTCCAAGAGAGCAAAAGCTGCTGCTCTTCCAATCAGTCATTACTTTTCCTGGCTACCTGTCGCTTCCCCCCTTAACCTGCTCAGGCACCTCGGAGAGGTAGGTTTCATCACAGTCTCCTTGAAACCGGCTTGGATGGATGACCTCGTGGTCTTCCCCTGGGATCCCAGAGCTGGAGAATGGGCGTTCCCGGGGAAACCTCAAAAGCCTGCTGCTGGCCTCCCACCCACAGCAGGGCAATTTAGAGGGACCTGAGCAGGCTGAATCAACCATTATCTCCCTTTTTGTAAAAATGTATTTTGCCTTATCTTCAGAGAGAGGTTGCTTTAAATTGTAGTATGAATAATTAGACCGCCTTAAAAGTTGGAATTTTGGTGGTTTGGGTTTAATATATTCACAGTTCAGCTTATTCAGATTTGTGACTTTATGACCTTGATGTCATCTTTTGAAATGGTTTTGAAGTAGGTTTCAAATTTGCTTTCATCACTTATGTCAACTGGAAAAAAATGCACAATGTAAGAGTTGTAAGTTCTGTTTGGGACAAAATGAGGACTAGAGACTGGGAGACAGCATTTCTTTTTTTTTTTTCTCGGCCCCAGCATGCGCTTGTGGGATCCTGGTTACCCAACTAGGGGTTATTTATCTAAAGGCCTGTTTTGCTAGTTTTTCCCAGACCACAGAGTGCGTTATTCCTGATCTCTACCCTGAACTCTTCAGGATGTGTTGAAGGTCAGCAGCTGCAGTGGCTTGTGCCTTAATGCTTGTAGAGGCAGATGTCAAGTGCCAATTTTTAGTTGACACACAGAGACGTGTTTTTAAGGAAGTTCTTCAAGATAGTGTTTTTTGTATTAAAGAATCTTTTGCAAGTGAACTAAGTAAAACAAAATTCAACCTGGTATATAATGTCATAAGTTTGCAGTGAGTTAGTGGCTGGAGTTGATCATTGGTTTACACTTTTTTTATTGGAGAAAAAATTAATTGAGTCTTTCATTTTTAGATTTAAAAATGGGTGATGTTGAGAAGGGCAAGAAGATTTTTGTTCAGAAGTGTGCCCAGTGCCATACTGTGGAAAAGGGAGGCAAGCACAAGACTGGGCCAAATCTCCATGGTCTGTTTGGGCGAAAGACAGGTCAGGCTGTCGGATTCTCTTACACAGATGCCAACAAGAACAAAGGTAAGAGGGGGGCCATTGTTAACTAACACAAGCACAAGTTGCATGAATGTAACCTTTGGTAAGCACTTTTTCAGGAGTGTGACATACTTAACAATACATCCCTCCTTGTTTAGGCATCACCTGGGGAGAGGAGACGCTGATGGAGTATTTGGAGAATCCCAAGAAGTACATCCCTGGAACAAAAATGATCTTCGCTGGCATTAAGAAGAAGGGAGAAAGGGCAGACTTGATAGCTTATCTCAAAAAAGCTACTAATGAGTAATAGTTGGCCACTGCCTTATTTATTATGAGACAAATGTCTCATGACTTTTTATGTGTACCATATTTAAATTGATCTCATACACTAGAATTCAGGTCATGAATAGCTGATGTAATATTTCTATCCTGATTTAAATAAGATTGGCTTGTGGCTAAATGAATATGGTCAGCTTTTTGAATTTTGATAGTAATTCTGGTTCAGTCTCATAGACCAGCGAGATTCACCTGTGTTTCAAGTTGTGTTCATTCACCTGTTAAGGCAAGGGCTGAAGATACACTGACAATGTCCACTTTATCTTTTTGGTCTTAAATATGCCAATTTAATTAAAATTCTCCATCTAAAATATTGCGTTTTACTTAATGAAGGGCATTTTAGTGTGGTTTATGCATAGCATCAGATAAAGAATATTTAGTACTTCTCACATTTTATAGATGATCTTTAAGATCAGATGCTTTTAAAATTCACTGTGACATGATAGGTTGGGAAACTTGCTTGTGAATTCTTTACAAAGTCAGACGAAGTTATAATTCAGGATTGTCTTTTAAACAGGTATTCAGAAACACAACTGTAGGACTACTGTAGATGTGTGATTGGTAATGATGCTTTTGCCAACTCAGAAGGGTTAAGGTAGAGGAGCTATATCATTAGCACAGATTTGTAAATTATCTGATCATAAGGCTTGAGAATTAAAAACAAAGTCACAGATCATGATTTTTCTAATGTGCTTGATTTAATGACGTACCAAGATGGTTGAAAAATATAATACCTCAAAATACGCAGCATTGTTACTAGTCATAGTACTAGATTGTGTTTACTTGGTCTTCTAGGACAGCCTGCCCTGGAACACTTCAGTAATCCACCCGGTTTCTTTGGCCAGAATGAGCACTGCAGCATTTATGCCAAATGTAGAAAGAAGAATGTGTTTCTGGCCATAGTATTGTGGTATGTACAGTACATGTTTGTAGTATACGTACTAAATTATTTCATACACAGTTTGTGCTGTACATGTTTAGAGTAGTCCCTAGAAATTTTATGGAATGGTGAGCTTGAACTAAGCCATAAAGAATGCTGAGAGAAATTCTTGGTGGGGGAAGTAAGTCTGTGCCGGTGGTGAGAGCCATCTCTTTGTGTGACAGTGAGGAAACCAGGAAGAAGCCTTATCAACAGTGATGGAGATGAGTAGGTAGGCCTGTAAGGCCTGACAAAGCACTTTGTAACTTGTGAATCTTATTGTCAGTCATTGGAGAAATGCGAGAAAGCAGTCAGTCTAGAAATGCGCAGAAACAGTTTGGGGAAGCAAAAGAAAGCCTTCTGTAATTCAGGTGATATCCAGAGACGGTGTAGCAATTAGCTTCTGAGAGAGTTCTGGACCAATATGGGAAGACATGGAGACCAGGGAACTGATTTATTTCTGTGTTTCCCAAGTCAACTAAGGCCTATGCTGGCAGAGCATTGCTGAGTCCCTGCTGCTTTCTAGGCCAGTTGTACTCAATAAGTGCCTCTAGTGATTTATAAGTTCCTATAGTTAATTCAAAAGAGGGCATTCCTAGCTGTAAGGGGTGTGTGCTCTCTTAGAAATAAAGAAACCCAAAAAGCTAGCACTGTATAACCCACATGTCTTCATTCCTAGTGTCTCTTCATAGGTGGCTTGGTGAGTAATATCAAAAGTGAGAGCCAGGTGTATTTAAGAAGTGTTTCTTCCAGGTGCCCCCTATATTCTGGATTTTGTCTAGAATAGCACTATCCAATACCACTTTCTGTGATGACAGACTGAATATGTGCTGTCCAGTTAGCCAGCAACCAGGTGTAGTTATGGAATTTGGGTAGTGTGGCTACAGAACTGAATTTTTAATTTTATTCAACTTTAATGAGTTTAGGTTTGCATAGCCACAGATGGTGAGAGTGTTAACAGCACAGGTCTAGAACTAGAACCATGCGTGGTCTATAACAAAAGTGCTTCCTCTGAACTCTTTGGTACCTAATCTAGGATTCTTAGAAGTACACTAAGTGCCCTTGAACACTGATTCCAATTCCTGTCTCTAAATCTGATATGCTCACCTTTATAATTTTACCATACAGTCTACATATTCCATTCATAAGTTGGCAATTTATTTTAGTTAGGTGCTATTCTCATGGTATGTAGGGATACAGCTTTTTGTCATCCTTTTCCTCAAACTTTTGTTCCGTTTCTTTTTTTATTTTTTTTTAAATTAATATATTTATTTTTGGCTGCTCTGGGTTTTCGTTGCTGTGCACAGGCTTTCTCTAGTTGTGGTGAGCAGGGGCTACTCTTCATTGCGGTGCACGGGCTTCTCATTGCGGTGGGTTCTCTTCTTGCGGAGCACGGGCTTCAGTAGTTGTGGCTCGTGGGCTCTAGAGCTCAGGCTCAGTAGTTGTGGCGCACGGGCTTAGTTGCTCCGTGGCATGTGGGAATCTTCTCAGACCAAGGCTCAAACCCGTGTCCCCTGCATTGGCAGGCAGATTCTTAACCACTGGGCCACCAGGGAAGTCCCTCTTCAGTTTCTTTATAGACATTATATTGTACATTTTCGCTTTAACCCCTAAAGATTGTTGTAAATTGAAAAGGGTGTGATGAAATTCACATGCTGTCTATGAAGAGGCCTTACCAGTGGCTCGCCCTCCCCAGTTGACTAGGCTAAAGCTATTTCATATCAGTCAAGGTCACACAAGAGTAAACCAAAACCAACTTAGCTACAACTTAGCTTCATTTCTAGTGATGAGGTCTTTTGGCGCTTCATATTAGAGTACTTTGAGATACCAAGTAAGATTGCTGAGCACAGAATAAGAGTGGCTATTAAGGTACAGTTCATACAGGCAAGGCTGATGCCTGTATGAACTAAAGTTGGCTATTTTAGTCACTAGAGGTCTCAGTATTGAAACTGGGAGAGATCTTAGAGATTCTTAGAATCCAGCTGCACTGTTACACAGATGAGAGGTGAAATTAACCTTATTTAGGCTCAGGGAACTATGGGAACTAGTACTCAGTTGAGCTGGACCACTAACGGGACCTGGTAGTCCAACCTAGCAAATCACAGAGCAGGGGAACTGAGGCATATGGCAGATACCTGGGTTTGGAGAGGGATAGGGTTAGTAACACCTATTAGTAACTCAGTCCTGAAACACCCCTACAGTGAGCTGTGACGCCTTCCTTTTGAGGGGCTGAGGTATGCTGTGGGCAGGAGGCAAGTAGCCTGGGGTGGGACATAGCCCATACCCTTTCCAGAGTGTTGCTCCCTTCCCACATGTGAGGAGACCACCTACCTAGGAGCTTACTTGAGGGGTTCTGGACCCAAAGTGGCCATAATCAGGTGCTCTTGCTCCAGTGACCTGGTTACAAAGTCCTCACTTAGGGGAGGGGAGCATGCCCTGCCTCCTTTTCCATCCCTCTGGGTTTACCATTTTTCTTGCACTCAACACCTGCCAATAAAGATTGTCTACACTGTAAAATAGATAGCTAATGGGAAGCAGCCGCATAGCACAGGGAGACCAGCTTGGTGCTTTGAGGGATGGGATAGGGAGGGTGGGAGGGAGACGCAAGAGGGGGGATATGGGGATATATGTATACGTATAGCTGATTCACTTTGTTATACCGCAGAAACTAACACAACAATGTAAAGCAATTATACTCCAATAAAGATGTTAAAAAAATTTATACTAAGAAAGATTAAAGAAGTGAAAGAAAACCAAACAGATTGTTTACACTGGAAAAAACTAGCTGAGTGACATAGCTGAAATCACCACCAAGATACTTTGACCACAGTTTGGTCTTAGTCTAACCACGTTTTACCAGACATATTAATGGGCTGCTTCCTTTTTGCTCTTTCTTTATTCATTAGAAATGTGCCTGTGTTCACGTTGGTGCCATTAAATATGTGTCTATAGCTGGAAGTGTCCTTTGAAACACGACCATTGGACTAGTTAATTTTATTTGTGGTGTAACAAAGAATGCTGGGTTTGGGATTGGAAAATACATGTTTAGAGTAGGGGTTAGTAAGCAGCCCATTGTCCCAAAGTTTTTGTAAATAAAACTTTATTGGAACATGGCCACATTTATTCATTTATGTCTTATCTAGGGCTGCTTTTGTGCTACAACATCAGAATTGAGTAGTTGCAACAGAGACTATGGCCCACAAAGCCTAAAATAGTGACTGGTGCTCACAGAAGTTCTCGGCCCCTGGTTTAGAGCTTTGCAGTTACTTTTTTTTCTGCCATCTGGAGAATAGGAATAACCTGTACCTCATAAGATTGAGTGTTGAGTGTTCACTGAGTGTCATCTGAAAGCTCTTAAACTGGTAAGCACTGAAATAATTTGTTTATTTTGTATCCTCATCAAATTTACTGAAAGTCACATAGTGGAAAATTAGGTTAGCAGTTACCTAATTGTCGTGTCTAGCTTTTCTATTCTCAAATGGCTCTGATGACTCTAGGACATTTGACACCCTAGACTGCTCTTATTTTTATTCCCTCCCTCATTTAAATTAATTTCACATACTCATGGAATAAAATACATAGGCATCATAAAACCTTTATACACATATAGCTGTAGCTGTCTGTTAGTAATCCAGATCAGCATGACATTTTACCCAAATTCTAGTCCCATCACTAAATTGCTTTATAGTTATAAGGTATATTCACATTTCATTTCATCCTCACTAACTCATAAGGTATATGGAACAAGAATTGTCCTTGTTTTATAGCTAAGTAAATAGGCTCAGGTTGTTACTGCCAAAGGTCATACAGGTACATTACCTTGGTAGTATCACATGTACTGACACTGCCTTTTCATGGTTACGAAACTTCATATTAAGTGAGTCATCTCTATTAGCCTCTTTTTTTAAAAAATTTATTTAGTTTTGGCTATGTTGGGTCTTCATTTGCTGCTCGCAGGCTTTCTCTAGTTGTGGTGAGCGGGATTACTCTTCATTGCGACAGGCGGGCTTTTCATTGTGGTGGCTTCTCATTGCAGAGCATGGGCTCTAGGCACACAGGCTTCAGTAGTTGTGGCACGTGAGGTCAGTGGTTGTGGCTCGCCGGCTCTAGAGCGTAGGCTCAGTGGTTGTGGCGCACAGGCTTAGTTGCTCCGTGGCATGTGGGATCTTCCCGGACCAGGGCTCGAACCTGTGTCGCCTGCATTGGCAGGCAGATTCTTAGCCACTGCACCACCGGGGAAGTCCCTATTAGCCTCTTTATATAACTGCCACACCTCCTTTTGTTGCTAAAGACAGGGCTTTCTCCAGGCCTGTGCACTAATGCATCCCTCACAAGTGGAGCCTGCATGTTCTTCACACTGTCCACAGCAGAGGCTTTGTGGTCTTGGTATCTTCCAGATCTGCATTCTCCATTTCCACACCTGATCTGGGTACTGTTTGAGAAAATCACACACTTCTATTGATTGCACCCCTGTATACTTATCTTTGAGTCAACTGAATCAGCAGAAACCCTGTGCAATTGGCCTTTTATATATTTATTCTTTCCCTGTTTTCCTCGTGGTTAATTTAGAAGGTCATCATGCTCCTCAACTTTATCTCACTGGTCTCCCCTGCTCTCACAGCAGATGGCCTTGCCTCCCATTTCAGATAGGAATCTACTTCCTGAATACAAGGAAGGTTTTTGTCAAAACCTTTGAACTTCACAGAACTTCTTTCTGTGATGTTCTAGGCATCATAAAACCTTTTGTTCCTACCTTCAACAATGTTGTTCTTAATTCAGATATGATTCAGAATGTTCAATTACATCGAAACGTAGCTCCAGATGTTACGGACGCCCCAGCATGGTCAATCTAACACCCATTCCCAACCCTCCTGTCCTCTGCCTCTCTCTCCCATAGAAAATGAAAGAGATAAATGCTTGCTTTCATTTCAGTGCAGGAACTTGGCATTGGGAGCTACACTCCAACAGAACAAGTTCACTGCCTAAGTTCTGGAAATTATGGCTTTTCTTATTCAGTTTATAAGTTTAATGAAATTCAGGATACCTACCTGAATCAGGCAGGGGTAATACGTCTGGATCAAGAGATGACAAATCTTTCCAGTTTGGGATGATAGGGGAAATCTATAGATTTCTGAGTCACCTGCCTATGGTATGAGTTGGGACATACCATATTGTCTGTAAGACAAGAATTTCTTGTTCTTTTTACTGGTTAATGTTGGAAGAAGACAGCCTAAGGTTCTGATTTCTCTGCTGATGCTGCTTAACAGAAGCTTAGACACATTAGCTCTTCTGTGCCTTAAGTTTCCTCATCTGCAAACTGACCTTAATTATATTAGTCCTTAGGGTTATTGTGATGCATACACAAGTGAAATGTGCTTGGCGTGTTGCCTTGCACTCAGTAAATCCTTAAATGTTAGCTAATTTTGAACTGGTTGGACAGGGCAATTTGTCAAATTAGCAGTTGGGCAGATTGCCTGGAAGGGAGAGGACGCTTACTGGGATGACTTTTTTAACTGAAGTGATTTAGTGGGAGAGAAGTGCCTGGAATTAGAGATTTATATCCATGACTCAGGTCCATAATTCTAATAACTCACTCATTAGGTGATGTCTCATTCTCTATTAGTGACCAGGACCAAGAATCAGTGAAGTACAACCTTCACCAACGCCATTTACTTTGAGAGCTTTTTTGAGACATTTGGTCAAAAGGTTAAATGGGCACCTAATTTTCATAGACTCATCATCTAAATATGTCTAGCTTTTCCAGTAACCTAACAAAGACATAGTTTTTAATACTGTATTTACTAGGATTATGCCAGCCCTAGCCAACTTGTCCTGAACCTTTGAGGGTAATTTCAAGAAAGGAGACATATCAATATGGAAATACATGCAGTAGAGGCAGTTTAGAGTAGGAAATGTTTAGGAGGCTGGCTCCAGCCCACCACTATTCCCTGTCCCAGAAAGATTTATCTGTAGGCTTAATCCAGGTGATAGCAGGGTCCACCTGTAAGCTTCTTACCTCACAATGGTTGCTAACTTGTCTAGAGCAATATTCCGTAGTTATAGGGCTAAAGAATGTTGGTTCTGGAAACCAGCACCTCATATAATTCTTGGATGGGGCATGTGTGATATAAGAATATATCACTATGCTAGTCAAACAAACACTGTATGCTGTGTACGCAGGTTAGAGACTGGGAAGAGATCTATGAGAAAGATTAACTTACGAGCCTCCTGAATCAGACTAGGTTAGGAGACTTAATTTTTTGGTATGCACGTGATAATATTAAGGGGAAAAAAGATATTTAAAGAACCAATGCTTACAAATAAATAACCTAAATTTACATCTAAAGGAACCAGAAAAAGGAGAACAAACAAAACACAAAGTTAGTAGAAGGAAAGAAGTAATAAAGATCAGAGTAGATATATAATGAAATAGAGACAACAGAAAGAGAGGAAGAAAGAAAGAAACTAAGAGTTGGTTCTTTGAAAAGATAAACAAAATTGATAAACCTTTAGCCAGACTCATCCAGTAAAAAAGAGAGAGGGCCCAAGTAAAATCAAGAATGAACGAGAAGCCTCTTTCAACTGACACCACAGAAATATAAAGGGTCATAAGAGATTACCATGAACAACTATACACCAGTAAAATGGACAACTGAGAAGAAATGGATAAATTCCTAGAAATATACAAACCCCCAAGGCCAAGTCAGGAGGAAGTAGAAAATATGAATAGACCAATTTCCAGTAATGAAATTGAATCAGTAATTTAAAAAGAAAAACAAAAAAACTCCTAATGAGCAGAAGTCCAGGACCAGATGGCTTTACAGGTGAATTCTACCAAACACTTAAAGAAGAGTTAATTCATCCTTCTCAAACTATTCTGGAAAATTGAAGAGGAAGAAATGCTTCCAAACTCATTCAATGAGACCAGCATCACCCTGATACCAAAACCAGACAAATCTGTAAAAAAAAAAAAAAAAAAAAAAAAAAAATTACAGGTCAATATCATGGATGAACATAGACGCAAAACTCCTCAACAAAATATTAGCAAACTGAATTCAGCAATACACTAAAAGGATCATATATGATGATCAAGTGGGATTTATTACAGGGATGCGAGGTTGGTTCAATATATGCAAATAAATCAATGGGATACACCACATTAACAAAATGGAGAATAAAAATCACATGATCCTCTCAATAGATGTCAAAATTAAACATCCATTCATGATAAAAACTCATCTAAGTGGGTACAGAGGGAACATCTCAACAAAATAAAGGCCATTTATGACAAACCCACACCTAACATCACAATACTGAAAAGCTAAAAGCCTTTCCTCTAAATTCAGGAACAAGACAAGGATGCCTGCTTTCACCATTTCTATTTAATAATATTGGAAGTTGTAGCCACAACAATCAAATAAGTAAAAAATAAAAGGCATCCAAATTGTAAGGAAAGAAGTAAAACTATTTGCAGATGATGATACTATATCTAGAAAATCCTAAAGATGTCACCTAGAAACTGTTAGAACTAATAAATGAATTAAGTAAAGTTGCAGGATACAAAATTAATATACAGAAATCTGTTGCGTTGCTATACACTAACAACGAACTGGTAGAAGGAAAAAATAAAGTCCTACTTACAGTTGCATCAAAAAGAATAAAATACCTAGGAATAAATCTGACCAAGGAGGTAAAAGACCTGTACTTGGAAAACTGTAAGACATTGATGAAAGAAATTGAAGACAACACAAATATATACTGTGCTCATGGATTGGAAGGATTAATATTGTTAACATGACCATACTACCCAAGGCAATCTAGAGAGTCAATAAAATCCCTATCAAAATACCAGTGGCATTTTTCACAGAACTAGACCAAATTCTAAAATTTGTATGAAAACCTAAAAGACCCCAAGTTGTTTTGTCTTTCTCAAAACAACGTTGAGAAAGAACAAAGCTGGAGGTATCACACTCCCTGATTTCAATATTACAAAGCTACAGTCATTGAAACCGTATGGTCCTGGCACAAAAACAGACCCACTGATCAATGGAACAGAATAGAGAGTCCAGAAATGAACCCATGCTTATATGGGCAATTAATCTATAACAAAGGAGGCAAGAATATGCAATGGGGAAAAGACAGCCTTTTCAATAAGTGGCATTGGGAAAATTGGATAACTACATGTAAAAGAACCAAATTGGATTACTTTCTCACACTATACACAAGAATAAACTCAAAATGGATTAAAGACTTAAATGTAAGACCTGAAACCATAAAACTCCTAGAAGAAAACC
Source organism: Physeter macrocephalus (assembly GCF_002837175.3). Lineage (NCBI taxonomy): Eukaryota > Metazoa > Chordata > Mammalia > Artiodactyla > Physeteridae > Physeter > Physeter macrocephalus. The sequence goes on from NC_041218.1 coordinate 52,031,859, forward strand.
TAAGCAGTATGCTCTTTGACATCAGTCTTAACAATATTCTTTTGGAAATGTCTCCTAAGGCAAAGGCAACAAAAACAAAAGTAAGCAAGTGGGACAACATCAAACTAAAAAGCTTTTGCACAGCAAAGGAGACTGTTAACAAAACAAAAAGGTTACCTACTGAATGGGAGAAGGTATTTGCAAAGGATATATCTGATAAGATGTTAATATCCAAAATATACAAATAACTTATACAACTCAACATAAAAAAAAAACCCCAAAAACCCAACTTGATTGAAAAATGGGCAAAGGACTTGAATAAGCATGTTTCCAAAGAAGACTTACAGATGGGCAACAGGTGCATAAAAAGATGCTCAACATCACTAATCATCACATAAATGCAAATCAAAACCACAATGAGATAACACCTCACACCTGTCAGAATGGCTATTATCAAAAAGACAAGAAATAGCAAGTGTTGGGGAAGGATGTGGAGGAAAGGGAACGTGCATGTTGTTAGTGGGAGTGTAAGTTGGTGCAGCCACTATGAAAAACAGTATGGAGTTTCCTCAAAAAATTATAAAATGGAACTACCATATGACCCAGCAATTCCACTTCTGGATATTTTTCTGAAGAAAACAGAAATGCTAATTTGAAAAAATATATGCACCCCTATATTCACTGAAGCATTATTTACAATAGCCAACATATGGAAGCACCCTAAGTGTCCATAAGTAGATGAATGGATAGAGAAGATGTGCTGTAGCTACACAATGGACTATTACTCAGCCATAAAAAAGTGAAATCTTGCTATTTGTGACAACATGAATAGGCCTAGAGGGTATTATGCTAAATGAAATGTCAGAGAAAGACACATACCATATGATTTGACTTATATGTGAAGTCTAAAAAACAAAACAAACGGACAAACATAGCAAAACAGAAGCAGATCATAAATACAGAGAACAAACAGGTGGTTGTCAGAAGTGGGGTGGGGAATGAGTGAAATAAGTGAGGGAGATTAAGAGGTACAGACTTCCAATTACAAAATAAATGAGCCACAGGGATGAAATGAACAGCATGGGGATATAGTCAGTATAATGTAATATCTTTGTATGGTGGCAGATGGTAACTAGACTTTTCATGGTGATCATTTAGTAATGTATAGAAATAATCAAATCACTATGTTGTGCACCTGGAACTAACACAGTGTTGTAGGTCAATTATACTTCAAAAAAATTAGAAAAATCTGCATAAAGTAAGATTTAATAATTACTAATAGATTTTGCTGTCCATACTCCTCTTTTCCTTATCCCCACAGAGAGATGATGAGCTAACTGCTTTTTCAATGGGAGTGGGACTATGGAGACTCTATTAAGGATAAGTAGTGGAATGTTAGAGAAAAACAACACCAAAAGCTGTTTCTTAACTCCAGAATATGGAATAAAAATATTTTGCTTTCAAAAAAAAGAAGAATCAATGCTTAGTGGGAAAAGACAGGAAGGGCCCACCGTTGTCACCACTTCTCAACCTACTATCTCTCAAGATAGGTAATGAAAAAGGGCCTTCTGTATCATAAATCAAGGTCTTGAGTACTCTTTTTTTAGCATAATAAAACAAAATGTAGGCTGTAATATATGCCAGATTCTTTTTGTAGCTATCATGCCTGAAGATTTTGATAGCTTTCTTCTATTTTCCACCCTAAAGTTAATCAAGCAGGTCACAACTAAGCCCTATATTAGTAAATATGAAAAATTCAGGAAAGGTATGTGATTTTTTAAAAAAAATTATTTATTTTATTTTTGGCTACATTAAGTCGTCGTTGCCGCACACGGGCTTTCTCTAGTTGTGGCGAGTGGGGGCTACTCTTTGGCGGTGCGCGGGCTTCTCATTGCAGTGGCTTCTCTTGTTGCAGAGCACAGGCTCTGGGCACGCGGGCTCAGCAGTTGTGGCTCGCAGGATCTAGAGCGCAGGCTCAGCAGTTGTGGCGCGTGGGCTTAGTTGCTCTGCAGCATGTGGGCTCTTCCCGGACCAAGGCTCGAACCTGCGTCCCCTGCATTGGCAGGCAGATTATCAACCACTGTGCCAGCAGGGAAGCCCAGTATGTGATTTTCTAATGGATCCTCTCAGGGGGAGCAGTTGCCCCCTCTACCCAAGCAGGTTCTCCAGCAGAATACCTTGAAAGTGGAGAGGTAATGCTTTTCTTTGGCCTTCTTCACAGCAGGTGCCATATCTAAATCCACCTTCTTTTTGAATTCATTGGAAGACGGGGAACTGCCCTTCAGGACAAAGCCACAAGCTCCCTACTTTTGGTTCCTCTCCTATTTCACTGAACATTCCTTCTTAACCTCATTTGTAGGTTTCTTTTTGTCCACTCTGGAAGAGACTTTTTGCCTCCTTAATATCCACTTTCCTCTTCACTTCTAGTAACAGAACCTTGGTTATTTTTATTTTTATTTTTTTAGGGTGGTAATGGACCTATAAAAGACTGCACTGTCCAACTTCCCTAGGTGTGGTCAGTGAGTCAAGTGAAAGTGAGTCATGTGGGACTTCTGGGAAGAGCAGACTCAGCTAGGAGAACTGCCCTTTCGTCCCTTTTCTTCCTGCCTAGAACGTGGATGGGGTTGCAGAACTCCTCTGGCAGTCATATTGGCTTGCACCATTGAGGATGGAGCTATGCACCTGAGAATGGCAGAGCAGAAAGATAGGTGGAACTGGTGTATAGGTGATCTGGTGAAGCTGCCGTACTAGCCCAGACTTCTTTAACAATTTAATAAACGTCTTTCGGGCTTCCCTGGTGGCGCAGTGGTTGAGAGTCCGCCTGACGATGCAGGGCACACGGGTTCGTGCCCAGGTCCGGGAAGATCCCACATGCTGCGGAGCGGCTGGGCCCGTGAGCCATGGCCGATGGGCCTGCGCGTCCGGAGCCTGCGCTCTGCAACGGGAGAGGCCACAACAGTGAGAGGCCCGCATACCAAAAATAAAATAAAATAAAATAAACGTCTTTCTTATTTAAGCCATTGTTGTTTGTTTCTGTTCCATGCAGCTGATTCTAATCCTAGCTGATACACCCACTCCTTATGTTATCAAACCAGGTTCATTTGCCCAACTCGCAGCAAGCCAAATGCTGAGACGCCAAGGTTTGCAGCAGAGAAACGATTTATACACAAGGCAGCCAAGCGAGGAGACGGGAGAACAAGTCTTAAATCCACTTTCATGAAGGTGAGGGGCTCAGGCGACTTACAGCATAAGGAAGCAGGGTGGTCTGAGGTGTGGGGAAAGATGATTAAAGGTAAGAAAAATGTACGGTAATTAGGGTTCTGGCATATCTGAGTTACATGCTTCTTCATGGGATGCATGTTCAGAAAATGGTGGCATTTACATGATCTGAGGGTGAAGTTTTTGGCCTTCTGATGTCAAAAGGTTATCCACTGGACAGTCACCCAGTGCATGGTCTCAACTGGTTTGATCTGGGCAAGACAAACTCTGTGTTCCTGAAAAACAATATGAGCAGCTGTTACTATAGTGACTCATATATCAGAGGTGTTATCTCTAGGAGGTGATTTAAGGAGTCTTGTGATATATTCTCTAAGCTACATGAAACTTGTAGGGTATGCAATCTGCAAGAACAATTGAGGCAAGCTTGATTGAAGACAGGTTACAAGACATTATTTATCAAGCAAGTTATGATTTAAGGGATCTGATGACCTCCCTCAGTTTCACTTATATAATATTAGTGTTCCCCAAAGTTATGCCTTTCTTTACATTTTGTCCCCTTGGCAATATCCAAGTCACCCATGACTTTAACACTCACATGCCAGTGACTTCATAGCTATATCTGTAGTCCAAATACCCTTGAGCTCAAAAGCCTTATACTCAACTGCCTTTTAGACATCTTTATTTGGGTCCCCCCAACACCCCACCCAGACATTGTGGTTGGCTGAATAAGGGCCTCCTCCAGATGGGTCCATGCCTTAATCCCTGGAACCTATCATAAAAGTGACTTTACAACTGTGATGAAGTTAAGGATGTTGATATGGAGAGTTTATCCTGGATTATTCAGGTGGGCTTGATGAGTCAGAGAAGAAGGCAATGTAGCAATGGAAGCAGAGACTTGAGTGATGTGGGCACAACCAAGAATTCTGGCAGCCTCTAGAAGCTAGAAAAGATAAGGAATGGATTCCCCTTTTGAACCTCAGAAGGAACTATCCCTTCCAGCACCTTGATTTTCGCCCACTGAGACCCATTTCAGACTTCTGACCCCCAGACCTGCAAGATAATAAAGTTTGTGGTAATTCGCAATGGCATTGGGAAACTAACACAGGCACCTCAAACCTAACATATCCACAAGTATATATAGCCTTCCAGGGTTCCAGCAGAATCTGGGGAGTTGACTGGGCTCATCCCAAGGTGAGTCTTGATTTCTCCCCTTGTCTCCTCAGTAGTACAAGACTGACACAAACTTGATTCTGTTCTTCAGAGCCATTCTGCTTGGCTTCCTAGCTTCCTGCCTTGTTCAATTTGAAAATTTGGCAAATGTCTTAAGGGCTGGGTGTTGGACACATACTTCCTTCTTACTGAGACCTTCACCTTTCAAGCCTCTGCGTTTCATTTCTTCCTCCCTGAGAAGTTTTTCTGCCTTTTAGTAGAGGCCCTCTGCCCAAGCCCTTCTCTTGCCTTCTTAGATTTTTGCCCCACACCCAGAATGGTTAACAGCTCTGAGGGAAAACGCAGCTGCAGACTGTTATCTTACCTCTCCCTGCAGTTCTCTCTTTCTCCAAGATTTTACATTATGAAGTCCTGGTTGCTTCTACATTATCTTCAAACAGCAGCTGCAAGCGACTTCATTTTAGCTCTGCACACGAGAGAGAGGTGGATACCAGGCCTCCTGAACTGCTCCCTTCGCCCTCCCTACCCTGGACCTTCAGGTAAAGAACTTGCCTGGTATCTGAGCTCTGCTTTAATAACAGAGGGATGACATTCTCTCTTTCCCCACAATCTAACAGCATCTCGGTCCTGTTTATGTCCCAACCCCCAAGCTAGCCTCATTCTGCATCCCAGGCCAGAGTGTATAATACTTGGGCTTTCTTAGTTTTCCTGAAAATCAGGATTGCCTGCTTTCTAAATCCTGTGATTTTATTTTGTGGCGCTCTTAACTCCTTTCTCCTTGTTGATAATTCTGGACTAAGTGCTGTGCTAGCTCCAAATCAGTTGTTAAAGGAGGCTCATTTTGACATTCCCAGATATACTGCATTCTGTTTTTCAATTTATTCCTCAAATAAAAGCCTTGATAGCAAGCACTCTTGTAGGTTGCTTTCTTTCCTCTGAATTGTAAATGAGTGATTTGTGGCAATTTTGGTAAGCAGGGTCAAAGATCCTTATTAAAAATAACGGGGGCTTTCCTAGTGCTGCAGTGGTTAAGAATCTGCCTGCCAATGCAAGGGACACGGGTTCGAGCCCTGGTCCAGGAAGATCCCACATGCCACGGAACAACTAAGCCTGTGTGCCACAACTACTGAGCCTGCACTCTAGAGCCCACAAGCCACAAGTACTGAGCCCACGTGCCACAACTACTGAAGCCCACACACCTGGAGCCCATGCTCCACAACAAGAGAAGCCACAACAATGAGAAGCCCGCACACCACAACGAAGAGTAACCCCCGCTCACCACAACTAGAGAAAGCCTACTCACAGCAGTGATGACCCAACACAGCCAAAAATAAAAACTAATTAATTAATTAATTAAAAAAACAATAATGGTAGCTTTTTATAGCTCTGAAACTTTGTGCTTCACTGGCATGAATATCGTGTTTTCTATGCCTGGTCTCATTTAATTAACACAACGATCCTGTGCAACGGAGCGCAGGGGTTGGAGGGCTGGAGGGTAGAGTGGTAATTATTGACTGCACTTTGCTTATTAGGAAAGAAGCTGAGAGACGTTAAATTCCTCATCGGTGAGTGGTAGAACTAAGATTCAGACAGGTCTCTCTGACTCCAAAGCCCTTACTCTTTCTAATACAGTTCTACCTCCTGACCTGTAATTCTCAGTGTCTGATGCCACAAACAATTTCTACCCTCAACCCCACCCAGTCATTGTAAGCACCTGTGGGCCCCTGATTAGCGTGTGGATGATCCTGAATAGCCCATCACCTTGACTGAACAGTTAAAATGCAATGACGCACAGAACATTTTTAGAGGCCAATAATTTTAAGAATATTATGCCTAAGAACTAGTTAGTAACTGAGAATACACAAAGAAGATTGGAGGCTCTTATGTACCTTGTGGTCTCTAAAAAGAAAAATACAGGAAACCCTTGAACAAAGTAGAGGTTAGGGGTGCTGACCCTCCAAGCGGTTGAAAATCTGCATATAACTTATAGTTGGCTCTCTTGGCCACGGTTCCTCCATAACTGCAGTTTTGCAATCCTGAATTCAACCTACCATGGATCGAGTAGTACTGTAGTATTGACTACTGAAAAAAATCCACATATAAGCGGACCCACGTAGTTCAAACCCATAATGTTCAAGGGTCAACTGTATACAGATTCTTGGTACAACCATTAGTGACTTGCTGTTGGAGTCTAAGGGAACTATTGGCCTTACCTGGATTATGCAAATCTGAGGAGCAAAAGGTGTGGGTGAGGAAGTGAAATTGTGGCCCACGCAAATACTATTAGGAAGATCCTGGGCTCAGTTCTGGGTATGTCTGCTTGTGCTGTTAGTTCTTAACCCTAATTTACTTTTGTATCATTCCTGTAGTTACAATTGCCTTTTTTCCCAGAATGATTCTTCATTATGGAGGTATAGTACAATCGATAACAAAACATGATATTAATTTCAGGTGTATAACATAATGATTCAATACTTGTGTATATTGTAAAATGATCACTACAATATCTACTTAATATTCATCATCATACATAGTTACAAAAAATTTTTTGTGTGCTGAGAACTTTTAAGACCTACTATCTTAGCAACTTTCAAATATGCAACACAGTATTATTAATTATAGTTACTATGTTATACATTACATCCCCCTGACTTTTGTTTTGTTTTGTTTTTATTTTTTTGGGCTGCGCTGGGTCTTCCTTGCTGCACACGGGCTTTCTTTTTTTCTTTTTTTTTTGCAGAGAGCGGGGCTACTCTTTGTCGAGGTGCGCAGACTTCTCATTGCGGTGGCTTCTCTTGTTTCAGAGCGCGGGCTCTAGGCTCGAGGGCTTCAGTAGTTGTGGCACGCGGGCTTCAGTAGTTGTGGCGTGCGGGCTCAGTAGTTGTGGCTCACAGGCTCTAGAGCGCAGGCTCAGTAGTTGTGGTGCACGGGCTTAGTTGCTCCGCGGCATGTGAGATCTTCCCGGACCAGGGCTCGAACCCGTGTCCCCTGCATTAGCAGGCGGACTCTCAACCACTGCGCCACCAGGGAAGCCCGCCCTAACTTATTTTATAATTGTAAGTTTGTACCTTTTGACTCCCTTCACCCTTTCTCCCGCCCCTCACACCCCCCCATACCCCACTCTGGCAACCACCAGTCTGTTCTCTGTATCTATGAGTTTGGCAGTGGTTTTTTGTTTTGTGTGTGTGTAGGGGGTGTTAGATTCCACATGTAAGTGAAATCATATGGTATTTGTCTACTTCTGTCTGGCATATTTCACTTGGCATAATACCCTCAAGATCCATCCATGTTATTGCAAATGGCAAGATTTCATTCTTTTCTATGGCTGAATAATATTCCATTAGATAAATATACAACATTTTTGTTATCCATTCATCTATCAGTGGACATTTAGATTGTTTCCATAGCTTGGCTATTATAAATAATGCTGTAATGAACATGAGGTACATTTATCTCTCCAAGATAGTGATTTCATTTCCTTTGGAGATATATATATATATATATATATATATACTCAGAAGTGGAATTGCTGGATCATGCAGTAGTTCTATTTTTAATTTTTTGTGGGACTTTCATACTGTTTTCCATGATGGCTGCACCCATTTACAATCCCATCAACAGTGCACAAGAGTTCTCCTTTCTCCACATCCTCACCAACACTTTTTATTTCTTATCTTTTTAATAATAGCCATTCTAACAGGTGTGAGGTAATATTCAAGTACTGAGCCCACGTGCCACAACTACTGAAGCCCACACACCTGGAGCCCATGCTCCACAACAAGAGAAGCCACAACAATGAGAAGCCCGCACACCACAACGAAGAGTAACCCCCGCTCACCACAACTAGAGAAAGCCTACTCACAGCAGTGATGACCCAACACAGCCAAAAATAAAAACTAATTAATTAATTAATTAAAAAAACAATAATGGTAGCTTTTTATAGCTCTGAAACTTTGTGCTTCACTGGCATGAATATCGTGTTTTCTATGCCTGGTCTCATTTAATTAACACAACGATCCTGTGCAACGGAGCGCAGGGGTTGGAGGGCTGGAGGGTAGAGTGGTAATTATTGACTGCACTTTGCTTATTAGGAAAGAAGCTGAGAGACGTTAAATTCCTCATCGGTGAGTGGTAGAACTAAGATTCAGACAGGTCTCTCTGACTCCAAAGCCCTTACTCTTTCTAATACAGTTCTACCTCCTGACCTGTAATTCTCAGTGTCTGATGCCACAAACAATTTCTACCCTCAACCCCACCCAGTCATTGTAAGCACCTGTGGGCCCCTGATTAGCGTGTGGATGATCCTGAATAGCCCATCACCTTGACTGAACAGTTAAAATGCAATGACGCACAGAACATTTTTAGAGGCCAATAATTTTAAGAATATTATGCCTAAGAACTAGTTAGTAACTGAGAATACACAAAGAAGATTGGAGGCTCTTATGTACCTTGTGGTCTCTAAAAAGAAAAATACAGGAAACCCTTGAACAAAGTAGAGGTTAGGGGTGCTGACCCTCCAAGCGGTTGAAAATCTGCATATAACTTATAGTTGGCTCTCTTGGCCACGGTTCCTCCATAACTGCAGTTTTGCAATCCTGAATTCAACCTACCATGGATCGAGTAGTACTGTAGTATTGACTACTGAAAAAAATCCACATATAAGCGGACCCACGTAGTTCAAACCCATAATGTTCAAGGGTCAACTGTATACAGATTCTTGGTACAACCATTAGTGACTTGCTGTTGGAGTCTAAGGGAACTATTGGCCTTACCTGGATTATGCAAATCTGAGGAGCAAAAGGTGTGGGTGAGGAAGTGAAATTGTGGCCCACGCAAATACTATTAGGAAGATCCTGGGCTCAGTTCTGGGTATGTCTGCTTGTGCTGTTAGTTCTTAACCCTAATTTACTTTTGTATCATTCCTGTAGTTACAATTGCCTTTTTTCCCAGAATGATTCTTCATTATGGAGGTATAGTACAATCGATAACAAAACATGATATTAATTTCAGGTGTATAACATAATGATTCAATACTTGTGTATATTGTAAAATGATCACTACAATATCTACTTAATATTCATCATCATACATAGTTACAAAAAATTTTTTGTGTGCTGAGAACTTTTAAGACCTACTATCTTAGCAACTTTCAAATATGCAACACAGTATTATTAATTATAGTTACTATGTTATACATTACATCCCCCTGACTTTTGTTTTGTTTTGTTTTTATTTTTTTGGGCTGCGCTGGGTCTTCCTTGCTGCACACGGGCTTTCTTTTTTTCTTTTTTTTTTGCAGAGAGCGGGGCTACTCTTTGTCGAGGTGCGCAGACTTCTCATTGCGGTGGCTTCTCTTGTTTCAGAGCGCGGGCTCTAGGCTCGAGGGCTTCAGTAGTTGTGGCACGCGGGCTTCAGTAGTTGTGGCGTGCGGGCTCAGTAGTTGTGGCTCACAGGCTCTAGAGCGCAGGCTCAGTAGTTGTGGTGCACGGGCTTAGTTGCTCCGCGGCATGTGAGATCTTCCCGGACCAGGGCTCGAACCCGTGTCCCCTGCATTAGCAGGCGGACTCTCAACCACTGCGCCACCAGGGAAGCCCGCCCTAACTTATTTTATAATTGTAAGTTTGTACCTTTTGACTCCCTTCACCCTTTCTCCCGCCCCTCACACCCCCCCATACCCCACTCTGGCAACCACCAGTCTGTTCTCTGTATCTATGAGTTTGGCAGTGGTTTTTTGTTTTGTGTGTGTGTAGGGGGTGTTAGATTCCACATGTAAGTGAAATCATATGGTATTTGTCTACTTCTGTCTGGCATATTTCACTTGGCATAATACCCTCAAGATCCATCCATGTTATTGCAAATGGCAAGATTTCATTCTTTTCTATGGCTGAATAATATTCCATTAGATAAATATACAACATTTTTGTTATCCATTCATCTATCAGTGGACATTTAGATTGTTTCCATAGCTTGGCTATTATAAATAATGCTGTAATGAACATGAGGTACATTTATCTCTCCAAGATAGTGATTTCATTTCCTTTGGAGATATATATATATATATATATATATATATATATATATATATACTCAGAAGTGGAATTGCTGGATCATGCAGTAGTTCTATTTTTAATTTTTTGTGGGACTTTCATACTGTTTTCCATGATGGCTGCACCCATTTACAATCCCATCAACAGTGCACAAGAGTTCTCCTTTCTCCACATCCTCACCAACACTTTTTATTTCTTATCTTTTTAATAATAGCCATTCTAACAGGTGTGAGGTAATATTTCATTCTGGTTTTGATTTGCGTTTCCCAAATGATTAGTGATTTTGAGCATCTTTTCATGCACCTGTTTTGTATGTCTTCTCAGGGAAGCCCCTATTTCTTATCTTTTTAATAATAGCCATTCTAACAGGTGTGAGGTAATATTTCATTCTGGTTTTGATTTGCGTTTCCCAAATGATTAGTGATTTTGAGCATCTTTTCATGCACCTGTTTTGTATGTCTTCTTTGGAAAAATATCTGTTCAGATCCTCTGCCCAATTTTTAACTGGACTGTTTGTTTTTTAGCTATTGAGTTGTGTGACTTCTTTATATATTTTGAATATTAACCCCTTATCAGATATATAATTTGCAAATACTTTGTCCCGTTCAGTTTGCCAGAATGATTTGTTTTAAACATGTTCTAGTCAGGGCTCCTAGCAAGGAAAAGAGACTTTATCAAGATATGTCAGATAAAGGGGAGTTTTGAAGGCTCATTTTGTTTTTATAAGGTATATTATCACTAGTGAAGAGTCAGAGATTTTTACCCTACTTGCAAGCTAACATCCATTTCATGGATGCTGGAAAAAGACATTAGACTCCCAGATTAGAGGCAGAGGATAGTTTATTAATTGCTGCAGTAGGAGAAGCTGGAGTATCAGCATTGTTGTGTCAGTTGCCCAAACCCCAGTTCCCACAGGGCATCACCAAGAGGCTCAGATAAAACCTGCACATGCAGTGGTTTACATTAAATGAAGGACCCAGGACATAGGGAACCCAAATCTTTTATTATGGGCCAAAGACCACCTAACCTTTGCACCTTTGGGAGATATTGTCTTTATTTTACCAGTCAGTAAACAAACCTGCCCTTTGCTTCAGAAGGGCACACTATCTCTATCTTCCAAGGCTGTTCATTATACCAATATCCTTGAAAAGCACAGACAAAGGGTCTGTCCTTTAAAACAGTGCCTCTGTTCACGAAGTAAGTAGAAACATGAGAGACCCATGGAGAATTGCCTCCAAACATACTCATAGAATTTCATGAAAATCCAAGAATGAGGCTGGGATTCACTGAGACTGGAGCTAAAAGATGGCAGGAGTTTGGGGTTCTTAACGCTAAAGCACTACCATTATTGGGATTCAGCTCTACTCCACGTGTCCTTCTGTCCTGCTGCCAACTGGAAAATTCTTTTTCTTTTTTCTTTTTCTTCTTTTTTTTTTTTTAGCTTTTGGTACAAAATACAATTGGCCCAGCTCATTTTTTTCATTTCAGACCCTCAGTCACATATTCCTGACCAGTTTTGGCTTTGGTCTAGTTCCACCAATGGTCTAGACAACAGTGGTTGGAGGAGTGCATATTGGGGTCTTAAAGACCTCCATGTCTTTAAGTTGGGTGTTGGGTGTTGTTGCCTCCAGGGGGTTCACATAATAATTTCTCTTCCCCACACAGGAACTGAGCAAAAGGAAAAATACAAGAACAAGGCAGATGGGAAATTAAATACCACTGTATTTGCTGATAAAATGAAGTTGGGAAGCCTTCGATGAAGAGCCAAGTAGGCCTACTTCCTGAACCCCAAAGTTAGGCAGACCTAAGTACCACTTGTAGGCAATGTTGGACCAGAGTTAGAATGTCCTAGATCCCAAAAGGAAGAAGAGAAGATTTGGTCCACACATGCTGATTTTAATTCTTCCTAAGATTAAACTTCCCCAGAGGAAGGAGTAGGGGAATGGAAGAGGCCATGATTTATCTTAACTGAGCTTCCTCCACATGGACAGAAACATTGAGCAATATTCTTTTCTAATGGTAGGAAGCAGTAAGTGGACTTTAGAAGCATCTTCAGTTCCTCCCCTTTTCCCTCTGCATTCTGGACATCACTTTCACACCATCCACTTCCCACTGGAGTCTCTGAGCCCCTGGAGGACAGGGTCTATGTTCTACTTATCTTTGTATCTCTAGTACTTAATATACTACTCAGCAGTAGGAAACTAATAAATATTCCATGAATTAATATGCATGATCCTCCCAACTACAATTCACATTTTATGATGGCAGAGACTATCTCCTTTAACTTTTATTCCCCACACTGCTGTTAATTTTCTTTGTGTGAACGAGAGATCTCACACATAATGGGGTTTATTGGAATAAACTTCATTGCAAAGAGGGAGGCTGGTATCACTTTCCCTTCCAAGAGTAGCTCCATTCACAATCTGAACTAGCTTTAGGGACCAGATTAACATTTGCCCTTTCAGCAGGAGTTGATGGATCTTTAATTAATATGCTGCCATTCATATGACTCCTCTTTTGGACTTTGCTTCTCTTTTACATCTTATCTACCACCTGTTATCAACTAGCTGACTCTTCCCTATTCAGCTACCTGAGGGAGAAAATCCAATTGGCTCTATTATCCCTGATAGGTAGAGCTTTTTAAACCAAGCCACTTCAGAGGTTTCCAGGTGCCCACTTCTGTCCTAATCAGAGAGCTTCTCTTACTACAAAAACAACATAGGGATGGCCCACTTCAGTTAGCTCGGGGCTCTCAGGAAGGTACTTTGCCTCAGAAGTAATTGATGGGCCTGACAGCCCTTTGGTTGGCATGTCTGTAAAGTGCCTTACACAGGGTTCAAAATAAATGTTTATTTATGTTATCTGAAGGGAGAGTCAGAAGAATTTCCTGACTATGTGTGATTTAATCCTGTTTGGTGTATCCTGGATAATTGTTTGGGTCTTAACATTGAGCTAGGGTATAAATGCCCTATTCTTTGAGTTGTAGGGGTCATTGCCATTTTGAGATTCTGGAAGAGTTTGAATCTGTCTCTCTCTTCACAGTCAGTTTCATGTCTTTTACTAAAAACCCAACTCATTTCTGAGGGTAAACGTTTTTCCCAATGGAGTCTAAAAAAAGTTTTTTTTTAATTGAAGTATAGTTTATTTACAATGTTGTGTTAGTTTCAGATGTACAGCAAAGTGATTATATATAGTTTTATATTCTTTTTCAGATTATTTCACAAGATATTGAATATAGTGCCCTGTGCTATACAGTAGAATTTATTTTATATATAGTAGTGTGTATCTGTTAATCCCAAACTCCTAATTTATCCTCCTCCCCTTTCCCCTTGGTAACCGTAAGATTGTTTCCTATGTCTGTAAGTCTGTTTCTGGTGGATTTTTTTTGGCTGCGTTGGGTCTTTGTTGCTGTGCGCGGGCTTTCTCTAGTTGCAGTGAGCAGGGGCTACTCTTCATTGTGGTGTGCAGGCTTCTCATTGCAGTGGCTTCTCTTGTTGCGGAGCACTGGCTGTAGGCGCACAGGCTTCAGTAGTTGTGGCTTATGGGCTCTAGAACGCAGGATCAGTAGTTGTGGCACATGGGCTTAGTTGCTCTGCAGCATGTGGGATCTTCCTGGACCAGGGATCAAACCCGAGTCACCTGCCTGGGCAGGAGGATTCTTAACCACTGTGCCACCAGGGAAGTCCCCGAGTCTGTTTCTGTTTTGTACATAAGTTCATCTGTATCCTTTTTAAGATTCCACAAATAAGTGATGTCATATAATATATGTCTTTGTCTTACTTCAGTTAGTATGATAATCTCTAGATCCATCCACATTGCTGCAAATAGCATTATTTCATTGTTTTCTTATGACTGAGTAATATTCCATTGTATATGTGTATACCATGTCTTCTTTATTCATTCACCTGTCGATGGACATTTAGGTTGTTTCCATGTCTTGGCTATTGTAAATAGTGCTGCAGTCTTTTCAAATTATAGTTTTGTCTGAATATATGCCCAGGAGTGGGATCGCTAGATCATATGGCAACTGAATTTTAAGTTTTTTTGTCTGAATATATGCCCAGGAGTGGGATTGCTAGATCATATGGCAACTCTATTTTTAGTTTTTTGAGGAACCTCCATACTGTTTTCCATATTGGCTGTACCAATTTACATTCCTACCAACAGTGCAAGACGGTTCCCTTTTCTCCACACCCTCTCCAGCATTTATTTTTTGTAGACTTTTTGTTGATAGCCATTCTGACCTGTGTGAGATGATACCTCATTGTGGTTTTGGTTTGCATTTCTCTGATGCAATTGAGCTCTCTTTGGTTTCGTCTTTCCATCTAAACAACATATTTTGATGACTAATGTATCAAAATATTTCTTGGAAGCATAAAAATTACACAAGTTTAAATTTAGATTATTTAATAGTAAGTTACAGGATCAAATATGATCTAGGAGCTCTGGAGGGAATAAAATGGGGGAAAGGAAAGTGTTGGAGTGAATAAGGATCTAATGAAAGAAAAAATAAAAGGGATGAAAAGAAAGAGAAAATAAGAAAGAGAAAATAAGGTATCTAAAGAATTTTACGTTCTCGGTTTTTCCTAGAGTTGGCTCTGAGTACATATGATTCTCAGGGTGCCAAATCCTTTTAAAAACTGGAAGCCAAATTCAGACACTTCCCATAAAGATGCAGTTAAAAATACTTTTGGTAGATCATGGAGAGCCCTCTGTGCTTGACTTTGTAGTGAACACAAGAGGGCGCTAAGCTCCATAGTGATGCACAGGCCACTCAGGCCCACATCTAGCATCACAGTATATACACAAATAGTTGTTTTCAAGTAATATTTCTTAAAGGTCATACCAAGTGTTAAGCAGAGACATAGCTACTCTCCTAGGTAGGTCTAATTCTAGATAGATAGATATACCCATCTCATTTAATTTTGTGACTTTATGTGCCTGTAAGATAGTCTGCCACCAGTTTGAAGGTATTAATATTTCTAGGGAAATCAAAAGAATGTTGTCAGGCAGAGAGGTATAGAAAGAAAGGTTGGTAGGGACCACCTAAGCTTTCTCAGGGGAGAGGGAGCCTTAGCGAAGACTTCAGGTGTTGTAATCCCATGAGAAGGCCCACACACCACACCATCTTAGCTGGAGACGTTAACTCTTCAAACCGTGTCACCCCTGTGCTCTAGTTCTGTGCTCACAAGCAACCTCTGATGATTATTTGGTTTCTCACGGGGGTCTGTGTCCATGGATGGACACTCAAGGGCAAAACAAACTTTTAAAAATCTCATTTATTATAGCAAAAGTAAAAATATTATAGTTATTTGGTGGCAGTTATATTTCTTATTTTAGGAGGGTCAGAGGACAAGGAAGAGTTTAAAATAGCCGCCAGAGTTTGAATCTGAGTGGACTATTCACAGAAAAAGCCAGTAATGAAAGCGTTGGGGGACAATGGGAATAGAAGTTTTGCCATGAATTTGAGGTGTAGGTTGTTTGTACAGGTGGCAGCTCTCAACGAGCAGTTGGAAATGATGTCCTGTATTGGTACCAGGAGAGATACGGGAGAGAAATAAATCTTTAGGAGCCCTTGGAATGGGGGATTATTGTGTGGATGGGATACTGAGGAAGAATGTGTGGAGAAAGAAGAAATGAGGCCCGAGGACAGGCTTAGGGCATTAGGAAGGAAGACAAAGAGGGCAGTGGAACAGGATTCTTTGGTGATATCATAGGGAAAGATGGAAGCCTTTTGGAAAAGAAAGGAGTAAAGTGTGCAGAGAAGACAAAAATGATAAGTACTGGATTTTCCTGTTTAAAATCATTGGTTACAGTAAAGAGAACAAGAGAAGTTGAGATAGCAGCCAAATTCTATGAGTTTACCAGTAGGTGGGCCTGTGGCATCTTGTCATACTAGAAAGCAAGAAAATTCAAGGAGTTGGAAGCCAGTTTGCAAAGGATAACACTGGCCAAGGATGGATCAGTATGGGCATCCATAAGGATAGCAACCCTCTGTGTTAACCCTCTGATGTTGCTGTAATAAATTACCACAATTTATCAGCTTAAAAACAACAGAGTTGCAGTTCTGTAGGTTAAAAGCCCACACAGGTCTCACTGACCTAAAACCAAGGCATCAGCAGGACTGCATTCCTTTCTGGAAGCTTTAGGGAAAAATCAGTTTCCTTGCCTTTCCAGCTTTGCCTGCCTTCCTTGGCTCACAACCCCCTTCCTCTGTCTCAGAGCCAGCAGTGGTAGAGTCCTCACATCCCATCACCTCCTCTTTTTGCCTCCCTCCTCCACTTGTAAGGCCCCTGGTGAGTACTTGGAGCCACCCAGGTAATCCAGGATATCTCCCTATTTTAAAGTCGACTGGTTGGCGAACTTGATTGCATTTGCTACCTTAATTCCTCTTTGCCATGTAATGTAACATATTCACAGATTTCCTGGCATTAGGACATGAGCATATTTGGGGAGCATTATTCTGCCTACCACAGTAACTAGAACAGATTGAAACATCAAATATGTTTAAATCATGAGTTCAAGATGATATTAAGACAAACAATCAAAACGATACTAAGACAACAAACAAACAATATTCACCGCTAAGAAACTGACACAGCATTTTGAAAAGTGGTACATAAAGGAAATTACCAAGTATTCATCCTGCCTTTCCTGTATACACTGTACCTTGATAACCAAAAAACTGATGAAGGAAAATTTTTCTTTGTTAAAACAGTCCGGCTAATACATGAAGAGGGAATGTCATCATTTCCCAATCCTCGGTGAATTAATGGACCTGGGTGATAATTATCAATGATGGTTAACATCACAAAAAATGCAGCAGACACTTGGCTATTGTGTGCTTCCTAACGGGAGTACAGAGCACCACCTATGACTTCTTCTTGCCGAAACAGCAGATCCTGAAACTGACGAAGACTCCAGATCCAACTGCTTTACAAGAAATACAGGGGACAAAGGAACATTCTGAAGGAGGCAATGGGCAAAATCTGAACTGTGCAGAACTCCACAGAACAAATGACATACATGATTTAAAAAATACAAAACACAACAAAACAACCTCTAAGAACAACAAAAGATGGAGGGGGAACTTCCTGTTGGAAGGCTTAGAAACATCAACCAATTGCAGTGTGTAAGTTTTTTGTTTTGTTTTGTTTTGTTTGCGGTACGCGGGCCTCTCACTGCTGTGGCCTCTCCCGTTGCGGACCACAGGCTCCGGACGTGCAGGCTCAGCGGCCATGGCTCACGGGCCCAGCCGCTCCGCGGCATGTGGGATCCTCCCGGACCGGGGCACGAACCCGTGTCCCCTGCATCGACAGGCGGACTCCCAACCACTGTGCCACCAGGGAAGCCCTAGTGTGTAAGTTTTATTTGGGTCCTAATTCAAACAAACTTAAAAATTTGTAAGGCAGTTGGGGAAATGTGAACAGTAACAGAATACTTGATGATATTAAGAAATCGTTAGATTTTTTTTAAAGTGTTACAATTTTTAAAAAATTATTCTTTTTTTTAAAAAAAATTATTCTTTTAGAGCTATAAATTGAAATATTTACAGATTAAATGACATGATGTCTGAAATTTACACCAAAATATCCTAGAGGCAGGGCAGGGAATAGGTAGGGGAACAGATGAAACAAGGTTGGCCAGAAGCAGATAATTGTTGAAACAGGGTGATCGATGTGCAGGTTCTTTATACTGTTCTCTCTTTCTTTTTAAAAATATGGGCAAAGAACCTAGGTTCTGTAGTCAGATTGCCTGGGTTCAAATCCATCTATTAGTTGTATAACACATCTTATAGAATTGAAGATTTGAATGAGAATAGGTTTTTGTGGTAAAATATACATAATATAAAATTTACTATTGATACTTTAGCCATTTTGAAATGTACAACTGTGTGGCTTTAAGTACATTCACAATATTGTGCAGTCATCACTACCATCCATTTCCAAAATTTTTAAATCATTCCAAACAGAAACTCTCCTCATTAAACAATAACTCCCCATTCTCCCCTTCTCCTGGCCCCGGCCACCTCGCTATTCTACTTTCTGTCTCTATGAATTTGCCTATTCTAGGTACCTCATATAAGTGGAATCATTCAATATTTGTATTATTGTGTCGGTTTGTTTCACTTAGCATAATGTTTTCAGGGTTCATCTAGTTGTAGCATATGTCAGAATTTCTTTCCTTATTGAGTCTGAATAATATTCCATTGTATTAGTATATACAACATTTTAGTTATTCATTCATCCATTGAAAGAACATTTTTAAAGAATTTAGAAAAGAGTTTAGCATATGAGCTTGCTAAATGGCACCTAGTAATTATTATTGTTGTTATAGGAGAAATGTTAGAAGAAAAATTTAATCAATTTTTAAGCAATATTTTAACCATATTTGGTTTGGGGTAGAGGGATTCTGTTTTCTTTTTTTACTATATGCTTTGTATTTCTTGGTGATGTGGTTTGATAACTGAAAAATCATTTTAAATACACATACACGCATTTTAGCTACTCCTTTCTCTCTTTATATTTTTACCAAACTATTTTAAAAATGTGTATACATGCTGTCTCAACTACCTTTATTTTTTTGAATTTTTTAATTTTATTTTACTTATTTTTGTATACAGCAGGTTCTTATTAGTCATCAATTTTATACACATCAGTGTATACATGTCAATCCCAATCTCCCAATTCATCACACCACCACCACCACCACCCCCTGCCTCTTTCCCCCCTTGGTGTCCATGTGTTAGTTCTCTACATCTGTATCTATTTCTGCCTTGCAAACCAGTTCATCTGTACCTATTCCTAGGTTCCACATATATGTGTTAATATACGATATTTGTTTTTCTCTTTCTGACTTACTTCACTCTGACAGTCTCTAGATCCATCCATGTCTCTACAAATGACCCAATTTAATTCCTTTTTACGGCTGAGTAATATTCCATTGTATATATGTACCACATCTTCTTTATCCATTTGTCTGTCGATGGGCATTTAGGTTGCTTCCATGACCTGGCTATTGTAAATAGTGCTGCAATAAACATTGGGGTGCACGTGTCTTTTTGAATTATTGTTTTCTCTGGGTATAGGCCCAGTAGTGGGATTGCTGGATCATATGGTAATTCTATTTTTAGTTTTTTAAGGAACCTCCATACTGTTCTCCATAGT
>NC_041218.1:52053751-52054263 GCF_002837175.3 Physeter macrocephalus
GAACTGCTTTTGCTGCATCCCATAGGTTTTGGATCGTCGTGTTTTCATTGTCATTTGTCTCTAGGTAATTTTTGATTTCCTCTTTGATTTCTTCAGTGATCTCTTGGTTATTTAGTAACGTATTGTTTAGCCTCCATGTGTTTGTGTTTTTTACGGTTTTTTCCCTGTAGTTCATTTCTAATCTCATAGTGTTGTGGTCAGAAAAGATGCTAGGTATGATTTCACTTTTCTTAAATTTACTGAGGCTTGATGTGTGACCCAAGAGGTGATCTATCCTGGAGAATGTTCCGTGCGCACTTGCGAAGAAAGTGTAATCTGCTGTTTTTGGACGGAATGTCCTATAAATATCAATTAAATCAATCTGGTCTATTGTGTCATTTAAAGCTTCTGTTTCCTTATTTATTTTCATTTTGGATGATCTGTCCATTGGTGTAAGTGAGGTGTTAAAGTCCCCCACTATTATTGTGTTACTGTCGATTTCCTCTTTTAGAGCTGTTAGCAGTTGCCTTATG
>NC_041218.1:52054883-52064268 GCF_002837175.3 Physeter macrocephalus
ACTTGGGTGGCTATTTCCTTTCCCATGTTAGGGAAGTTTTCGACTATAATCTCTTCAAATATTTTCTCTGGTCCTTTCTCTCTCTCTTCTCCTTCTGGGACCCCTATAATTTGAATGTTGTTGCATTTAACGTTGTCCCAGGGGTCTCTTAGGCTGTCTTCATTTCTTTTCATTCTTTTTTCTTTAATATGTTCTGCAGCAGTGAATTCCACCATTCTGTCTTCCAGGTCACTGATCTATTCTTTTGCCTCAGTTATTCTGCTATTGATTCCTTCTAGTGTAGTTTTCATTTCAGTTATTGTATTGTTCATCTCTGTTTGTTCGTTTTTTAATTCTTCTAGGTCTTTGTTAAACATTTCTTGCATCTTCTTGATCTTGGCCTCTATTCTTTTTCCGATGTCCTGTATTATCTTCACTGTCATTATTCTGAATTCTTTTTCTGGAAGGTTGCCTATGTCCACTTCATTTCATTGTTTTTCTGGGGTTTTATCTTGTTCCTTCATCTGGTACATAGCCCTCTGCCTTTTCATCTTGTCTGTCTTTCTGTGAATGTGGTTTTTGTTCCACAGGCTGCAGGATTGTAGTTCTTCTTGCTTCTGCTGTCTGTCCTCTGGTGGATGAGGCTCTTTATTTCCACTAACATCTAATTGAAATTCAGGGTTTTATTCCATTACAAATACCACCAATAGATATCACAGATATTTTTATAGCATGCCCAGGTTTGTAAGAGTTTCCTGTATCTTTTTTTCAATAAGCTTGAGTCTTTTCTCCCCATACCAGTTTGGTGTCATCTGTGAGACACACTTATGTCCTTTCTCCTAAACATTGTTTTTGGAGATGCTAAACAGCACTGGCCTGGTGCTTATCTTTGAGAAGCTCAGTAAAACTTTAATCCGATTGACTGCTGATGGGTGGGGCTGGGTTCCCTCCCTGTTGGTTGTTTGCCCTCAGGCAACCCAACACTGGAGCCTGCCTGGGCTCATTTGTGGGGCTGATGGCAGACGCTGGGAGGGCTCTTGCCAAGGAGTACTTCCCAGAACTTATGTTGCCAGTGTCCTTGTCCCCACGGTGAGACACAGCCACCCCCCCACCTCTGCAGGAGACCCTCCAACACTAGCAGGTAGGTCTGGTTCAGTCTCCTGTGGGGTCACTGCTCCTTCCCCTGGGTCCTGATGTGCACACCACTTTTTGTGTGCCCTCCAAGAGTGGAGTCTCTGTTTCTCCCAGTCCTGTCGAAGTCCTGCAATCAATTCCCACTAGGCTTCAAAGTTTGATTCTCTAGGAATTCCTCCTCCCATTGCCAGACCGCCAGGTCGGGAAGCCTGACGTGGGGCTCAAAACCTTCACTCCAGTGGGTGGACTTCTGTGGTATAAGTGTTTTCCAGTCTGTGAGTCACCCACCCAGCAATTATGGGATTTTATTTTTCTGTGATTTCGCCCCTCTTACCGTCTCATTGTGGCTTCTCCTTTGTCTTTGGATGTGGGTTATCTTTTTTGGTGAGTTCCAGAGTCTTCCTGTTGATGATTGTCCAGCAGCTAGCTGTGATTCTGGTGTTCTCCCAAGAAGGAGTGAGAGCACGTCCTCCTACTCTGCCATCTTGGTTCCAATTCTCAACTACCTTTTTTTAATGGCCTTTTAAAAAATTATAAACTATTGCCCAGTTTTTTCGAAGTAAAGAGCTGCATTACATTCTGTGCCCAGTTGGTGGCAGTATCAACATTTGATCCAGCCTACCACATAAATCCTCAAACCAGAGCCCTAGTTAACATACACTCCAGTTTAATAAAGTCTTAAAAGTGTAGGCAGTAGCTGTCTACCTTTTACAGACAGTATTATATACCGCCACTATCAAAGACACCAGTTCCAGATTACATCTGTGAAGCTCCACCTGTCCTGGTTCTCATCAGTTGCATCCCCAGTCCTCAACCTTGTGAACCATGGAGTTTCCAGAGCCATCCTCATGTCTGGGAAGGAGGAGCAGCAGGTACAGGCAAGGAAAGAAGCTGATCTGCCCTTCTTTCCTCAGTTTGGGGTAGAGGAAAGGCTTAAACATGAAATAAAGTTTAACATTTTTAATAACATACAACATAAAACTTTAATCAGTGACTTGGCACTAGATGTCACCAGACGAATTTTTATTACCTAAGAATAAGGCTGATCCCAAGCCAAGCCAGTAGGGCTGGTGCAATCATCAAAATATAATACATAAGCACTACTTCTATACCAGGTGGTAAATGCCCCAGCCTGAGCCCTCTCTCTCACACACACACACACACACCCCTGCCGTGACCCTCCTCCTGGGCTCAATAGGCTCCAAGAAACAGAAATTAAAGAGGTAACACTGGGCTTCCCTGGTGGCGCAGTGGTTGCGCGTCCGCCTGCCGATGCAGGGGAACCGGGTTCGCGCCCTGGTATGGGAAGATCCCACATGCCGCGGAGCGACTGGGCCCGTGAGCCATGGCCGCTGAGCCTGCGCGTCCGGAGCCTGTGCTCCGCAACGGGAGAGGCCACAACAGAGGAAGGCCCGCATACCACAAAAAAAAAAAAAAAAAGAGGTAACACGTAGCCCAGCAGGGAGCCTCCAGGAGCCTGCTCCAGCACTTGGGCCAGAGTAAGGTCTGATAGATTTGGGCCCAGCCAGAACAGTTGTTATGGAATTTTAATAACACACCCACCTAAGACTGACCAGAGAAATCATGAGACCTACCATGAGATTTTGTCCAGAGGCAGGGAAGGAAGGAGCGCAGTTTAACAAGTAGTGGGGAGAAAAAATAAAGTTATTTTCTGATTGTACTTGCTTTGGGCTAATATACCTGTTACACCATTATTCATATATCCAGGGAAGTCAACAAATAGAACAACTAAATGAAGGAAGTTGAAAAGCTAGACTTGCAGAATATAAGAGAAATCCACACAAATCAATTGCATTGGTGCACCAAGTTAAACTTTATAATGACTAAAAATTCCACTCATAACAGAAAGAAAAAGCATTAATAACTCAAGACAGGAGATTTTGTCAAGGAAGTAATTTTAAAATCCTGGTGGAGATAAAAAAAATAAGAGCAAGTCACATCAGTATGCATGGAAAGTTTGTGTCATGTTTAAAAAGACTAAACACAGAAAGATGGTAGTAGTCTATAGGTCTCTGGTTCTCAAAGTGTGTTCCTCAGACCAGCTATTTTATTAGGAACTTGAATATGGTGTCACTCTTTTTTTTTTTTTTTTTTGGCTGCACCCTGAGGCATGTGGGATCTTCCCTGACCAGGGAACGAACCCGCAGCCCCTGCAGTGGAAGCACAGAGTCTTAACCACTGGACTGCCAGGGAAGTCCCTGTGGTGTCTCTTTCACTGTTCATAGCTAGGTATCATCACCCATACTTACCAATGAGGAATGGAGGTTAGGGGAGTAAAGTACTCAGCTCCTGAGGTCCCAGAGTTGCTGAGTATAGAGGCACCAGAGTTAAAATACAGCTCTGCTTTACTCCAAAGCTATGTGTTGCCCACCAAACAAACCTGCCTCCCAATTAATATGATGTTGGTAAAAGTATTGGGTTGGCCAAAAAGTTCGGGTTTTTCCATAACATCTTGCAGAAAAACCTGAACGAACTTTTTGGCCAGCCCAATAATTTCATACACGTACTGCTGCAGCAAGCACAAAAAAATAATGTTGTAAATAGGGTGATACAATGAAAACCTGATTATTAAGTATGGCCTGACTTATTCCTCTGCTCCTTAATGCCAGGAAGCCCTAGAAGCTTCCACGTGTCCTATGTGTCTTGCTTTCTTACATGTTCTATTAATACAACCTTAGATGACAGTATTTTTAGAGCTGATTTTCCTGCATTTGACCAGTAAATACAGAATGAGTACCTTGTGGCCAATTGGGTGGGTCTCACTGCAAAAGGGAAAACCAAATTGCATCACTGGATGTGCTGGAGCTAGAGGAGGAAAACAAGTCTAGTCAGAGGAGGTTTCTGTGAGGTCATGAGCTGGCTCCTCTCCAGCAGACCCCTTCCATGCACAGCTCCAGCCCCTGCTCTTCCAGTACTCTTATTGAGCCCTCTCTGCCCCTGGCAAAGCACAGAGACAGTAGAAGTTTCTCCTTGGCAACTACATCAGGTGACAGTAAGAACTGAATCCCCTGAGGGAAATGGTCCAGACTAATGTGGCCAGTTGACTGACAACATTGAATATCTCACCCTTGAAATTCTTCCACTGATTAATCAGCATGCTAAACACCAGTGACATGTGTGGCTCTGGCAGTTTCCAGAGAAAAAGGGCATTCCTACAAAAAATATTTCTGTTTTCTTTTTTAAAAGACTTTACCCTTATAATATTTGTTTTTAAAATTACCTTAAATAGAACCATATGGGGACTTCCCTGGTGATGCAGTGGTTAAGAATCCACCTGCCAATGCAGGGGACACTGGTTCGATCCCTGGTCCAGGAAGATCCCACATGCCATGGAGCAACTGAGCCCATGTGCCACAACTACTGAGCCTGTGCCCTAGTGCCCGTGTGTCACAACTACTGAGCCTGTGCCCTAGAGCCTGTGAGCCACAACTACTGAGCCCACGCACCACAACTACTGAAACCTGTGTGTCTAGAGCCTGTGCTCCACAGCAAGAGAAGCCACCACAGTGAGAAGCCCACGCACCACAACAAAGAGTGGCCCCTGCTCGCCACAACTAGAGAAAGCCCGCAGGCAGCAATGAAGACCCATTGCAGCCAAAAATTAAATTAATTAATTAATTAATTATTTTTTAAAAGAACCGTATGAGTTTATTAACTAATAAATGACATGCTGTATTTCAACTTTTAAAAATCCCATGTCTTCCCTTTTGCAAAATGTATCAAGATTTGCCACTCTTGCCTTTGTTCAGGATATTCCCCAAAGCTCCTGGTTTCACTAACACTAATTATAAGTGGATTTTTGATGGTTCGACTATTCCCCGTGGCATGAAGACAGAAAGGACTTCCAGGGAAACAGCACATTTTCTCAGATTTTTTGTTCATTTATCCTTTTCCTTCTCTCACAAGTGTTTTTTGCCTGGCCTCTCAAGAGTTAGAAAGTCACAATCCATAGAAAAAGTAGCACCCACCAGCAGATTAACAATTAATTCAGATTCCATATATGTGCATTAGCATACGGTATTATCAGCTCGATGCTTTGTGACGAACTAGAGGGGTGGGATAGAGAGGGTGGGAGGGAGACGCAAGAGGGAGGGGATATGGGGATATGCATATGCATATAGCTGATTCACTTTGTTATACAGCAGAAGCCAACACAACATTGTAAAGCAATTATACTCCAATAAAGATATTAAAAAAAAAAACGAAAAAACAATTCAGAACTGCCCACTGAGTGAATCATAGGATTTCTAGCAGTGCACAAAATTCTCAATGGGACTTCAGCTCTGGCTTCAGCTAATAGCTGTTAGGAAGTCCAGGAACCGAATTAAGAAAGAAAGGAAGTTTTCCTAGGACTGTCAAGCAAGAACAATGCAACCTTAAAGTTGCGTGTATGAAATGATTAATATTTAGAGAGGAAAAACATCTGTGATTCTTCCTCCCTTTACAATTCTGAGATTTTCAGTCTACTCTCTTTATTCTTCTCCTTTTGGATCTGTGAAAAAACACATTCATCCAGAGAAGACTGAGAGATGAGTCAAAGTCTTGTGGCCTGCTTCAGGGATATTAAACATCAGCCCAAAGTCAGATAGGTCATCAGCAGTTGCAGCTTAAGCTGGAGATAGAGGGGCATCTTCTAAATCAGGACTTCCCTGGGGCACATAAGAAAGGGTAAATGTGGTCCATTTATTATCGAATGAATCAGGTCTGGCTGCTCACCGCTTACAAAATCAGTACTCACAGATGTTGACAGAAAGGAAAGGTGTCTTTAATCAGAATGCCAGCAATCTAGGGAGATGGTGGACTCAACATTCCCCAGAAACCACCTCCCAAGATTCTGCTCGGCCATGAAAGTTTTAAAGGGAAGAAGGGAAGTAATCTCAGTTAATCACCGAGATGGGGGCTCAGAGTCGTCGCCATCCTCCACTGTGTGCAGGCTCATTCGTCGACTTCTTGTGATCTTGCTCTAGTTGCTATCTTAGTCATACAGTTTGGTCGCACAGTTTGTTCACGAGATTACTGAAGGGGAAGCTAGGGAAGAGATCTGGTCATCCGTTAATTACTTATTCTTCATTTCTACTTCTTCGGTCTATGGAAAGAACCAACAAGTTAGGCAAGGGTATTGTGTGATTAAAGATTTGAAAGGTGTGCTTGGGCTGGAGATGAGTAGAGCATGGGGGCACCTGGTTAAAAGTTAGTTACAATATAGCTTTGCTAAAGTGGCAAGAAAAGGGGCTTCCTGCTAAGGGCGGTTTCCTGCAAAGAGCTGCTTTCACATTTTTCAGGGCCTCTTTCTGAACATATTAGGAATGTTTAAAACAGGGACAAAAATATTTAAATCTGATGCCATTAGATGTAAAGCCCAAGTGTCATCTCCGGTCTCAAGAAGACCCTTAAAAATAGGCCATTAGTGGAGAGCACTTGCAAGGCTCCAGGGAAAAAGGCACTCTGAGTAAAAAGGATTATGATCTTTTATAGGCACATTTTGCACATTGCAAGAGGTTGAGGGTGAGGCAAGAAGCATTGCTAAGTGTATCAGTGTGCATATATTATGGCATATAAAGCTCGTCATTATAGTCTGGTTTTGGTTGGCAAAGCCTGTATTAGACCCACATGCATTAACCATTGAAAATGTTTGGAGTCTCTTTTTGTTGTTGTTGTTGTACGCGGGCCTCTCACTGTTGTGGCCTCTCCCGTTGCGGAGCACAGGCTCCGGACGCGCAGGCTCAGCGGCCATGGCTCACGGGCCTAGCCGCTCTGCGGCATGTGGGATCTTCCCGGACCAGGGCACGAACCCGTGTCCCCTGCATCGGCAGGCGGACTCTCAACCACTGCGCCACCAGGGAAGCCCTGGAGTCTCTTAACAGAAAACAAAGCGCTGCTGTGCTTATAAATGTTGGGAAACAGTGATGGGTGAAATCAAATCGGTTGAAGCCTGGTAGTTGATGGGTGAGTGGGTCCTTAAACACAGGGTTAGATACAGCTAGGCTGCAGGTGACATACTTGGGAGGAAGCAAACACTGTTATACATGGGAATTTGCTTTGCTAAAACCTTTGGGGAAACACTCAGGCAATATTTATTAAATTTGGAGTTACAAATATTTGGATTTCAAGCTAGCTTTCTGTTATTGGTTTCTAGTTTAGTTCCATTATGGTCAGAGAGCATACTCCAATTCTTTTAAATGTGTTAAGGTTTGTTTGAGGGCCCAGAAAATGTTTTACCTTGGTGAATGTTTCATGTGCACTTGGAAAGAGTATGTGTCCTGCTAGGGTTGTGGGAGAGTTCTATAAATGACAATTAGATCCAGCTGGTTGACAAGAGTCCTTCAGGTCTTCTATTTTTTTATCAGATTCTGTCTACTTATTCTAACAGTTACTGAGAGGAGTGTTGAAGGTGATTATAAATTGTGGATGTGTCTCTGTGGAATTTGCAATTCCATCAATTTTTGCTTCACACATTTGAAGTTCTGTTATTAGGTACAACACAATTATAATTCTGTTGTCTTAGTCAATTAAGCTTTCATCATTACGTAATATCACTCCTATCCGTGGTAGTATCCCTTGTTCTGAAATCTACTTTGTTTGATATAAATATTAGTACCCAAGCTTTCTTTTTTTTTTTTTTTTTTTTTTTTTGCGGTACGCGGGCCTCTCACCACTGCGGCCTCTCCCGCCGTGGAGCACAGGCTCCGGACACACAGGCCCAGTGGCCATGGCTCATGGGCCCAGCTGCTCCGCGGCATGTGGGATACTCCCAGACCGGGGCACGAACCCATGTTCCCCGCATCAGCAGGCGGACCCCCAACCACTGCGCCACCAGGGAAGCCCCAAGCTTTCTTTTGATTAGTGCTTTTCATGGTATATCTTCATCCATCCTTTATTTTAACCTGTGTATGTATTCATATTTCAAATGGGTTTCTCATAAATAGCACATAGTTGGGTCTTGTTTTTATTCAACTTGACAATATCTATCTTTTAATTGTTATTTTGAGACCATTTCTATTTAATGTAGTTATTGGTATGGTTGCATTTGTCTGCCATTTTATTATTTTGTTATCTGTTTCTTCCCTCTGTTTTTTGTTTCTCTGTTCCTGTTTTCTGCCTTCTTTTGGATTATTGGAAAAATTTTTTGTATTACATTTTCATTTATCTATTGGCTTTTTGACTATATCTCTTTGTAGTTTTTTTCCCTTTAGTGATTACTCTAGGATTACATTCACATTTATAAACTTTCGATTTATTTAGTGTTTTAAAGAACTCGAGAAAAAAATCCATATTTATATATATTTTATATTTATATTAACAGATAGTTACTATCTTTGTGGATTTTCTTCACTCTAAAGATACAAATTTCTTTCTGGGATTCTTTCCCTTCAGCCTGAGGACTTCCTTTGACATTTCTTTTAGAACAGGTCTGCAGGAGACAAATTCCATTAGTTTTTTTCCTCTGAGAATGTCTTTTATTTCACCTTCATTCTGGAAGGTTGTTTTTTTTTTTTTCTTCAAGATATAAAATTTTAGGTTGACAATTCTTTTCTTTCATCACTTTAAATATATTGTTCCATTGTCTATGTTTTCTTTTTCATTTAAAAAAAATTTTTAAATTTAATTTTATTTATTTTTTATACTGCAGGTTCTTATTAGTCATCAATTTTATACACATCAGTGTATACATGTCAATCCCAATCACCCAATTCAGCACACCACCATCCCCACCCCACCGTGGTTTTCCCCCCTTGGTAACCATACGTTTGTTCTCTACATCTGTCTCTCAATTTCTGCCCTGCAAACCGGTTCATTTGTACCATTTTTCTAGGTTCCTTCCACATATATGTGTTAATATACGATATTTGTTTTTCTCTTTCTGACTTACTTCACTCTGTATGACAGTCTCTAGATCCATTCATGTCTCAACAAATGACCCAATTTCGTTCTTTTTTATGGCTGAGTAATATTCCATTGTATATGTGTACCACATCTTCTATATCCATTTGTGTCTCGATGGGCATTTAGGTTGTTTCCATGACCTGGCTATTGTAAATAGTGCTGCAGTGAACATTGCGGTGCATGTGTCTTTCTGAATTATGGTTTTCTCTGGGTATATGCCCAGTAGTGGGATTGCTGGATCATATGGTAATTCTATTTTTAGTTTTTTAAGGAACCTCCATACTGTTCACCATAGTGGCTGTATCCATTTACTTTCCCACCAACAGTGCAAGAGTGTTCCCTTTTCTCCACACCCTCTCCAGCATTT
>NC_041218.1:52067297-52074251 GCF_002837175.3 Physeter macrocephalus
AGAGTAATCTTGGTTGTAGGGTCTTCCCTTTCATCACTTTAAGTATATCATGCCACTGCCTTTTGGCTTGTAGAGTTTCTGCTGAGAAATCAGCTGTTAACCTTATGGGAGTTCCCTTGTATGTTATTTGTCATTTTTCCCTTGCTGCTTTCAATAATTTTTCTTTGTCTTTAATTTTTGCCAACTTGAATACTATGTGTCTCGGCGTGTTTCTCCTTGGGTTTATCCTGTATGGGACTCTCTGCGCTTCCTGGATTTGGGTGGCTGTTTCCTTTCCCATGTTAGGGAATTTTTCGACTATAATCTCTTCAAATATTTTCTCTGGTCCTTTCTCTCTCCCTTCTCCTTCTGGGACCCCTATAATTTGAATGTTGTTGCATGTAAAGTTGTCCCAAGGGTCTCTTAGGCTGTCTTCATTTCTTTTCATTCTTTTTTCTTTATTCTGTTCTGCAGCAGTGAATTCCACCATTCTGTCTTCCTAATCACTGATCTATTCTTTTGCCTCAGTTATTCTGCTATTGATTCCTTCTAGTGTAGTTTTCATTTCAGTTATTGTATTGTTCATCTCTGTTTGTTTGTTGTTTAATTCTTCGAAGTCTTTGTTAAACATTTCTTACATCTTCTCAATCTCTGCCTCAATTTTTTTTCCAAAGTCCTAGATCATCTTCACTATCATTATTCTGAATTCTTTTTCTGGAAGGTTGCCTATGTCCACTTCATTTAGTTGTTTTTATGGGGTTTTATCTTGTTCCTTCATCTGGTACATAGCCCTCTGCCTTTTCATCTTGTCTATCTTTCTGTGAATGTGGTTTTTGTTCCACAGGCTGCAGGATTGTAGTTCTTCTTGCTTCTGCTGTCTGCCCTCTGGTGGATGAGGCTATCTAAGAGGCTTGTGCAAGTTTCCTGATGGGAGGGCCTGGTGGTGGGTAGAGCTGACTGTTGCTCTGGTGGGCAGAGCTCAGTAAAACTTTAATCCGGTTGACTGCTGATGGGTGGGGCTGGGTTCCCTCCCTGTTGGTTTTTTGCCCTGAGGCAACCCAAAACTGGAGCCTACCTGAGCTCTTTTGTGGGGCTAATGGCCGACTCTGGGAGGGCTTACTCCAAGGAATACTTCCCAGAACTTCTCCTGCCAGCATCCTTGTTCCCACGGTGAGCCACAGCCACCCCCGCCTCTGCAGGAGACCCTCCAACACTAGCAGGTAGGTCTCGTTCAGTCTCCCCTGCGGTCACTGCTCCTTCCCCTGAGTCCCGGTGCACACACTACTTTGTGTGTGCCCTCCAAGAGTGGAGCCTCTGTTTCCCCCAGTTCTGTCGAAGTCCTACAATCAAATCCCACTAGCCTTCAAAGTCTGATTCTCTAGGAATTCCTCCTGTTGCCAGACCCCCAGATTGGGAAGCCTGATGTGGGGCTCAGAACCTTCACTCCAATGGGTGGACTTCTGTGGTATAAGTGTTCTCTAGTCTGTGAGTCACCCACCCAGCAATTATGGGGTTTGATTTTACTGTGATTGGGCCCCTCCTACCGTCTCATTGTGGCTTCTCCTTTGTCTTTGGATGTGGGGTATCTTTTTTGGTGAGTTCCAGTGTCTTCCTTTTGATGATTGTCCAGCAGCTAGCTGTGATTCTGGTGTTCTCGCAAGAGGGAGTGAGAGCACGTTCTTCTACTCTGCCATATTGTATGATCCCATTGTCTATGTTTTGTGATAAGAAAATCTTTGTGGTTTCTAACGAGAATTCCATGATGATTCCCCCATACATAATGTGTCATTTTTCTCCAACTGCTTTTAAGATTTTTTTTCTCCCTTTCTCCTCCTCCTTCTTCTTCTTTTCCTTCTCCCTCTCCCCATCCCCACCCCCTCCCTCTCCCTCTCCTCTTTCTCTTTTTGGCAATTTGCTTATGAAGTGCTTAGGCATTTTTTAAAAATTTATTCTGTTTTGGGTTGGCTCAGCTTATTGAATCTCTAAATTTATGTCTTTCACCAAATCCAAGAAGTTTTCAGCCATTTCTTTTTCAAAATTTTTTTCTGTGCTAAGTTTTTCACCTCTTCTTTTCGGATTCCAGTGACAATTATTTCCAACCTTTTAATAGTGCCTCACAGGTTCCTGTCTCTGTTTGGGTTGGGTTTTTGGGTTTTTTTTTCAATCTTTTTTTTTTCTCTACTCTTTACATAATTTCTGTTGATGTATCTTCAAGTTCACTGTTCCCTGACCATCCCTCCAAACTATTGGCTACAGCCCATGAATTGATATATAATCACATGTCTGGCCATTTTTCCTTCCAAGCATAGTGAACAACCAAGTGCCCTGTCTCAATTTCTGCACATTGGGGGGACTTCCCTTCACCACTGTCCCTCAGGGATGCCCCAGAAAGGGCTGGAGTGCTGTGGCCATTCACTTTAGGGTGGTACTTGCATATCATGCAGAGAACTATAAACCAGGCCTGAGTTTTCTCCTCCTCTTTCAACTGAAATAATAGAGAACCCCCCATGGGGCCATAGGTGCAGGCTGGGAGAGGGAAGGGAAGGCAGTATAGCAAGAGTGGGGACTGTGGGCGTTTGGGCCTTCAACAGTTTGGGTGATGCCCACCTACACTCGGGATGGCCATCTGTTTTACTCAGTTCACCAATTCAACTGCTAATCTTTCCTGGAAATGCTCTCAGAGACACATCCAGAAATAATGTTTTACCAGCTATCTGGACATCCCTTATCCCAGTCAAGTTGAAACATAAAAATGACCATCACAGATATAGAAAACTTTGTCTCATTTAAGTTTCTGTATTTTATAGTATCTTTGATATAGCAGCTGAGCTTATATCCTAACAAATATATCTGTTGACCTGGAGAGATATATTCAATATTATCAAGTGAAAAAAAACAAATTGCTGAGCAATATGTACACTATGATCCTATATTTGTAAACATCAAACCACAAAGTAACCTATACATATTTGTGTATATTGATAAGGCTTTACATCAGCTATTAGCTTCAGTTACCTCAGGTGTGAAAAATGGAAAGAAACTGGAGGTTAATATTTGTTTTTATATATCTGGTTCTTTCACTTAAAATGAGCAAATGTTACCTTTTATAATCAAATTAAACTTTAAAAATTTGTATTTAATTTTAATTATTAATTAGCAATTATTCTTTATTATAATTACTATTTAGTAATTTTTTAAATAATTAAAGCATTAAAATTTTTTTTTAAGTCTCAATGTGCTCTACAAGTAAGGCCCCCATGAAGAAGGTCATGGATAATAAAGAGATAGAGGGTATATTCTCTAAGGGTCTGATAGCATCAGAAAGGCTATAACAGGTCTTTGCGTCACGAGTTCGGGTCCTCAATCCCCACACCAAAGAGGTCAGCAGAAAATGTTGGTCATCTTTTTCTGTCTGTGTTTTCCATGCCAGAACCACCCTGGCGCTGAGTCCACCACAGTGACTTAGCTCAGGCTACTCATTAACTGAGGAGATTTACTGTTCAACAGTCTGAACATTTATAAATCCAACAAACAGAGGGATGGGTGCTAGGACTAAGGTGGAGTGACCAGAAGCAGTAGAAGGGTTTCCCTATGAGTGGGACTGTAATGGACCCACGGTCACTGTTACTCTTGGTTTCCATCATATGCTGCAACAAAATGTGTTTTCTCCTGTGTATGAATTCTTTCAGTGGACGTGGGAGCAATATCGTAGGCATTGTTCTGCTGAATTCTTAGAATAAGTCCAAACCCCAGGGCAGTGAGTCAAGTCTCCCCTACAGGGGGATGGACATTCATGGGAAGAGGTAGAACTTTAGGCTTCTGTCTAAAATGACAAGTCAAGCTTTAATGGTGATAAAAGGGGATTTGTGTCTCTGTCTGGACTTATTTTCCTACTAATAGCTCAGAGTAGTTTCTGCTTGGTGAAGGATAGAGAGCTTCTGCCTGTGTATATGGTAAAGCACTAACCTTGCCCACAGAGGCCTGGCCTTTGCCCTTAGCTCCTGATCTCTAGGCCCTTGGAATGTGCTACCTGATAAGAGTGTCTCTGTTTACCAGAGAGTCTTGGGTCACAACAGATAGTCTAACACTGTGATTTCCATTGAGGGCTCTAGGTCATGCAGTATCTGTTCTGCATCCAGAGGGGTTGGAGACTAAAGGTCAGCCACCTGGGCAGTCAAGTATGTTCATAGACCCAATAATAACTGTGGCCATCAGGGCTCAGTGAACTTCCCTGGTTGGCAATACTCCGTGCATGTTGTCACACATTGTTGCCAGGAAAGTTAGTGCTGTCCACAGCTCCACTGAAAGAGAACAGCTTTCCTGGACTCTGCCTCCTGCGTCTCTTCCCTTTGCTGATTTAAATCTCTATCCTTTCTTTATTAAAAATAACTATCGCAGTGGCTATCACAGAGTTCATTGAGTCCTGTGAGTCCTGGTGAATTACTGAAACTGATGGTAGTCTTGGGAGCCCCCAAACTTGCAATTGGTATAAGACGTAAACGTGGTCTTGTGGACTCTTCCCTAACTTTATATTTTGTGTCCTATCTAGTTGTATATTTATTTCTGTGTTTGTTCCAGCTAGATCTCACTAGGCTTATCAGAAATCAAGGAACCAATTGTGTCCATGATTGGGCCAAAGCATTAGAGATAGGTCAGGGAGGTCCCCTTCCTCAAGCCAGTGTAGTGTGAAGCTGGGAATCTCTAGTAGGAGAAGGTGAATTAGGGAGTAGATGGGCAAAATGGGGGCTCTGAAGTTTTGACACCCTTTCTTCACATGGAAGTTGTTCCTCATCAATCAAACTTGGAGAATCCACCCTTTGAACTAATAGATTTCTGTATTAAATTCAACTGAGCCAAGGACCCCATCTTATACTTCTGCATCCATCATAGCACCAAGTACAATGTAAAGCATAGAGTAAGGACATACTAATTCTTTTTTTATTAAATAACTTTAAAAAATTGAAGTTTAGTTGATTTACAATGTTGTGTTAGTTTCAGGTGTACAGCAAAGTGATTCAGTTACATATGTATGTGTGTGTATATATATTTATACACACACATATATATTCTTTTTCAGATTCTTTTCTGTGTCATTACAAAATATTGAATATCATTCCCTGTGTTATATAGTAAACCCTTGTTGATTATCTATTTTATATATAGTAGTATGTATCTGTTAACCCCAAACTCCTAATTTATCCCTTCCCCCGCCCTTTCCCCTTTGGTAACATAAGTTCATTTACTATGTCTGACAGTCTATTTCTATTTTGTAAATTAGTTCATTTGTATCATTTTTTTAGATCCCACATGTAAGTGATATCATATATTTGTCTTTGTCTGGGTTACTTCATTTAGTATGATAATCTCTAGGTCCATCCATGTTGCTGCAGTATTTCATTCTTTTAAATGTCTGAGTAATATTCCATTGTGTGTGTGTGTGTGTGTGTGTGTGTGTGTGTGTGTGTGTATACATACATACCATATCTTCTTAATCCAGTCATCTGTTGCTGGGCATTTAGGTTGCTTCCATGTCTTGGCATTATAAACAGTGCTGCTATGAACATAAGGGTGCATGTATCTTTTCAAATTAGAGTTTTCGTCTTTTCCAAATATATGCCCAGGAGTGGGATTGCTGGATCGTATGGTAACTTTATTTTTAGTTTTTTAAGAAATCTCCATACTGTTTCCATAGTGGCTGCACCAACTTACATTCCCACCAACAATGTAGGAGCATTCCCTTTTCTCCACACCCTCTCCAGCATTTATTATTTGTTGACATTTTGATGATGGCCATTCTGACTGGTGTGAGGTGATATCTCATTGAATTTTTTTTTTTTTTTTTTTTTTTTTTTTTGTGGTATGCGGGCCTCCCCCTGCTGCGGCCTCTCCCGTTGCGGGGCACAGGCTCTCATGTGTCTGTTGGCCATCTGAGTACATACTAATTTTTGATTTTTAGATTGATTCTTTGATATATAATATCTCACAGGGAAAAGAAGACTTTTTGAAGAACTTAGGCTGAAAAGATGTTATGAAATGCTCACTTTCTTGTTGCAAATTTTCATTTTTCTCTTAGTTTGATTTTGATTGGAAAAGAACATTTTGAAGAGAAAAGCACCCATAATCTTATTCCATTATCATAAATATTTTTGTATACAATTACATAGCCTTTATATCATTACCTGCAATCCCTACAAGAGTTGTGATCAAAGTATGCCTTAGGAAGGAAACTGGCGCTTTGTAGAAGACAGTTTAGAGGGTTCAGTTGTTGATCAGACTCAGTGGTGGAGCAGCGGATAGAAGAAGCCGAGTCCTAGAGTCACCGCATGAAAGAGAACACCACCATCCTGGAATGCCTACCTTGCTGGACTGATACAGGAGTCAGAGGAAACATGTATTGTATTTAAGCTATTACATCTTGGTTCTAGTTATTACAAAAGTTGAACCTACCCTAAATGATGTGAAAATTGATACCTTGAAAAAGGATACTGCCATAAAAAGAGACCAAAAATATGTGGCATTGTCTTGGTGGTTGAGCAGGAGGAGAAAAGAATATAGCGTGCTGTAAATCTGGAGATTCTAAAGGCTGTACCCTCTCAACCATGCTGCATTGCCCAGATAGGTCTTCCTGACTCAGGTGCTGTGAACAGTTACACATGTGCTGACAAACCGACACCCTGTACACTCCAAGACTAGTCAGGCCCTAGGTGCCCTCATGCTGCTTGCCTCCAGCCAAGAGCAGTCTTGTGTTTACCTCCAGGTAGCCATTTAAATGTGTGTTTTTGTTGGTTGGGTTTTTTTTGGTTTTTTTTTGGTATTGCTGACAAATTTTTTTTTGTTTTTTTGTTTTTGTTTGTAGGGTTGGGTTTTTTTGGAGCAGAATATCTTTTTTTTTTTTAACATCTTTATTGGAGTATAATTGCTTTACAATGGTGTGTTAGTTTCTGCTTTCTAACAAAGTGAATCAGTTATACATAT
>NC_041218.1:52082587-52089391 GCF_002837175.3 Physeter macrocephalus
TCTCCCTCCCTCCCACCCTCCCTATCCCACCCCTCTAGGTGGTCACAAAGCACCGAGCTGATCTCCCTGTGCTATGCGGCTGCTTCCCACTAGCTATCTCTTTTACATTTGGTAGTGTATATATGTCCATGCCACTCTCTCACTTTGTCCCAGCTTACTCTTCCCCGCCCCGTGCCCTCAAGTCCATTCTCTAGTAGGTCGGAGCAGAATATCTTTATTGGAGTATAATTGCTTTACAATGTTGTGTTAGTTTCTGCTGTACAACAAAGTGAATCAGCTTTATGTATACGTATATCCCCATATCCCCTCCCTCTTGAGCCTCCCTCCCACCCTCCCTATCCCACCACTCCAGGCAGTCACAAAGCACCAAACTGATCTCCCTGTGCCATGCAGCTGCTTCCCACTAGCTACCTATTTTACATTTGGTAGTGTATATATGTCAGTGCTATTCTCTCACTTCGTTCCAGCTTCCCCTTCCTCCACCGTGTCCTCAAGTCCGTTCTCTATGTCTGCGTCTTTATTCCTGCCCTGCCCCGAGGTTCATCAGTACCATTTTTTTAGATTCCATATATGTACACCTCATTACAAATAACTCAAGTTTGTTCCTTTTTATGGCTGAGTAATATTCCATTGTATATATGTGCCACATCTTCTTTATGCATTCATCTGTTGACGGACATTTAAATTGCTTCCATGTCCTCCTGGCTATTGTAAATAGTGCTGCAGTGAACATTGTGGTTCATGTATCTTTTTGAATTATAGTTTTCTCAGGGTATATGCCCAGTAGTGGGATTGCTGAATGAATGAAAAAGAAGCTTTGTTTTCATTGCTCTTGAATGAAAAAGAGAATAACCTCTCTAAGCTCTTTTATAAAACCACTCAGACTTTTTTCTGTCTTGAGTTATACAGATGATTAAGACCCCTGGCCAATTTTAAACTAGTCCTTTCCTCTGTTTTTTTTTTTTCAACTTCCTAAAGCAAAAGCTATCAAAATTAGCATATATCACAAGTCCCCTGGATTAAGTTGATTCCTCTGATTGTTTTTCTTCCCTGCTTAACTATAGTTACAGGTCGCACGGTAGTTACAAGGAATTTCATTTTTGAATTCCCATTTCAAAAATTTACTTAAATCAAGGATTTGTGGTTTCCAACAGTGACAGTAGGAAGTGGGGTAATCCATGTGCAACATATTAATGCACTTTGTTCCAAATTGCGAAAATGGGCTAGCTGATGGAGAACCTCGACGGAAAATTGATTCCCAGGTGGGTTCAATTCTGAACTTGGGACATGACTAAGATACCACTGTTTCCTGGATCAGTTGTATTTTCTCAGGGAACTCTCATATTATACTTTTAAAAAAGCATATGCCTTAAAAGATGATTAAAATTGTAAATTTTATGTTAGGTATATTTTACTACAATAAAAAAAGTTGTATGAGAGAAGAAGCTTTACTTCTGACCTTCCTAGTCCCAGATGCATAGAATATCAAAGAAAGAAGTTTAGCGATCACCTGAACATTTTGATTATTAAATATTATTCTTACTATTTATTCATTTATACTCCAACTTATTTCAGAAAGAATATAAGGCAAGTTAAAAGCTATATAAAATATAGTAAGGCAATATAAAATAGAAATAGTAAGTAAAACTTTTGAAAAGACAGAAACAACAATAATTTTCAAAAAGATTATTTAAAAAATAATTTTTAGAAGATAATTTTCAAAATATGGTACAATCATGACATAAATATGGACATAAAAGTGAAAATGTGTCAAAGATTTTATTAATGAGGAAACTGGTAAGCATCTGGCAACTAGATTAAGGGAGAAGTTGAAAAACATATTGGAGACCAGGAATGTTGAAATGAATGTACAAATGGAGGCAAAACTGTCCCCTTTCACTGTGGGAGAAGGTAGTCAATTAAACCTCTACCAGACAGGACAGAATTTGCTTGCCTGTAGACAATAATTATTTTGCATTGCTCTCAGTAATCTACAGTTTACAGTTACAAAATGGCTCCCATATAATTGGAATCCGATAACCCCCAGAGGGGCATCCTCTAGAGTATAGACAATGCACAGTTTCCAACCAATCATAAATTTTATCCTACACAGTAAACAAAACTGAAATTAAAGCTAACACAAAAAGACATACCAGGTTGGAATAGGATGAGAAGAATTCTGTTTTCACAAAGAACTTGAAAACCAAACTACTGCAAATTTAAAGGGTTACCAGCACTGTGCTTCATGTTTTATTTGCCTCAAGAATCCAACTGGGAAGTTGATTTGCAAGGCCAACCCGTGAATTTTATTTGTCTTCCAATCCCTGTAGTATTCCGATATGTGTGATGATCTTTAATGATATTATTATGGTTAATACTTTAGGGTAGAAACATTTTTTCAGCTGTGTGAGTTTCTCCCTTTATCATTTGGGATGTTTTCATCTATTTACACAGTTTATTCCTTTCATTATTTAAATTAAAGGCTGAAATATGATGTATTGTGACACTAATGGGATTGCGTGAGTTGTCACATCTGGAGAATTGTTGATTCTTGAGGACCTTCTATAGCACCAAGCTATTGGCAGAAAAAAATGAAATTTAAAGCTGTCTTTAAAATTGACTGTAGTGCTCATTTAGGGGCCTTGGGAGAACCTATAAATTAAAAGCCGACCAAAATTCACTGGACGTGAACACGTACTACGGCCCTTATTCTATGGTTCAAAGTCATAAAGTAAGACCCTCTGTCGGCCAGAGTCCCTTCTGACCCTTCTCTCAGTTTATGTAGCAAAAGAATTGTTAGTAACAGCCCCAGCCACTCCTCAGAAAATTCAAGTCAGAGGAGAACCCAGCTCCCTAAATTACCCAAAGAGCATTTATGCTCAGAGGATGAATAAATAGTTTATCTTTCTACTCAAATTGTGACTCTGGGCCCCCATCCTACCCACCAGAAGAATGACTTTTTGCCTTCTCTGGGGACGTCCCTCCTCAGATAACTCTAAGACACTTTAGGGATGTTTATTCAATAGAAAATGTCAGTCTAGATATTATCACCTGAGGAAGAAAAAAAATGAAAAATTGGCTCAGTCAGAAATTAGATTCTTTTCAGCTAGTGATATTTACTGCCACTAGGTGTTGCTATTGAAATCTGAGTTATCCACCGGACACTGGTCCAATTCAGTCATTCTCCTGTTG
The DNA here is from genome assembly GCF_002837175.3 of Physeter macrocephalus. Lineage (NCBI taxonomy): Eukaryota > Metazoa > Chordata > Mammalia > Artiodactyla > Physeteridae > Physeter > Physeter macrocephalus. The sequence continues at coordinate 52,085,780 of NC_041218.1, forward strand.
TTTTAGCAGATTTTTCTTTTTTTAAGAAATGGGTTGAAGAACGTACACAAAACTTAAATGTAAAATACTGTTGCAAAACATCATGATATAATAAGGTAATAATTTACAAGAGAAACTTGTAGGTGTGAGTACATATATTGCCTGCTTCTGCCACCTAACTGCTCTAAATCTGGGACCCTTACCAATTTATATTACAGGTTTTAGTGAAGCAGGAGGGGAAGAATGGGGAGCACACATCTTGGAATATAAGAGCTTCGAGAAACTGTGTTATTTGTTTTGGGATTAGTTTGGACCCTTGCATCATTACTTTTTTTTTTCTGTTCTACTGAATCATTCCTGTTAACAAATGAACCTGCTTCAGTAGCTCGCATTAAAAAAAAAATCCTCCTTAGACCCCACATCACCTCCAGTTTCTGCCTGATTTCTCTATTTCCATTCACAGAAAAATTCAAGAGTTGACTATACTCACTGTCTCTACTTCTTCTCCTCCCATTTTCTTTCCAATCGGTCTTTTATTCCCACCCTGTCCCCTGACAAACACTCTTTTCTCCATGTGGCCAAATCCAGTGTCCAACTGAGTCACAGTCTTCATCCACCTTGACTGTCATTGCCACAGTTGATTTGACCTGCTTCTGCTGAAACCGTCTCATCTCTTGTTGCACTTTTCTGATTTACCTTTGACCCCCCCCGGCTTCTTCTTAGTCTTGGCTGAATCCTCCTTGACTCCATGGTCTCTCAGTGGACCATGCCCACTCCCTCGGTGATCTCATCCAGCCCTGTGGCTTTGGATACCATCTCTACACTATGACTCCCAAATTAATGTCTCCTCCCTGACCTCTCCCCTCAACTCCAGCTTCCCTGTCCAGCTCGTTTGACACCACTACTTGGTCATCCGACAGGTGTCTCAAGCTTAACATACCAACAACCTAACTCTTAATTTCCCCTCAAAACCTGTTCCTCAAGTCTTACCCATTTCAGTCCATAGTGTCTCTGTTGGCCAGTTGCTCAAGCCAAATACTGTAGAATTATCATAGACTCTTTTCTCCCAGATTTCATCATCAAATCCCATCCAAAAGCAACTCCTTTTCGCTCCAGCTTCAATGTATATTGAACAGATCCTTTCTCACCATCTTCACTATCACGCCTCCACAATACATATCACCACCATCTCACTGCTTATACTGGCCCCCCTACTCTGACCTTGCCCACCACTTACAACCCATTCTTCACATGGCAAACAGAGGGAAATTTTAACAAAATTAATCAGATCAGGTTTCTCTCCTGATCAAAACACTCCAATGGCATCTATTTCACTGAAAATGACATCCAAATGTCTTACCAGTCTAGACCCTACCTGGCCTGGCTCCTGGTTATCTCTCCTACTTTATCTTCTATGCCTCTTTAATCCACTCAAGTCACTCCAGTCACAGTGGTTTCCTAACAGTTCTTTGAACCACCATGGAGCCTTTCACTGGTCACTCCTTCTGCTTAGAATTCTCTGCCTCTTTCATGGCCTGCCTCATGTATGGTCTAATTGTGGAGGCCTCCTCTGATCATGCTATTTAAGATGGCATTCCCCCCACCCCAACACACACACCTTATTTCTCTTTATAGCATCCATCACTGCCTGAGATTGGGTTATATGTTGACACATTTGTTTACTGTTTGTTTTCTTCTGCTACAAATATAAGTTTCATGAGGGCAGGCCTTTGGTGAGTGCTCTAGACCAATAGCTGAGATGTAAAGGACAGTCAGTAGGTATTTATTTACTGCAGGAATGAACACTTAAGGTCCTGTCAGGATATACTGATTCTGCTTTTGGTTTTCTGGGCCATTAACCAGAGCATTACTTGAGAGTGACCTATGCTGTGCCTGGGCCTCTAAAGCCAGCCCATCATTCCAAGTACTCCCCATGTACTCTCTCAGCACCGTACACAAATACTTCCAGTATTTACATCCTCTCACAGACTGACAGTTCCAACAGCCAACCAGCAGCCATGGTTATGACAACATCTTACAAAAACATTCTCAAAAAATCAATGACATTCATTGCGTTTAACTACTTAGTCCTGTTAATAGGCAATGGAAAGCAATTCAGAATGATTTCCTTATAAATTCACAACAGTTTTTGTATGATTTCCAAACTCACTAGTAATATCCCTAAACTATCACCCCAAACGTTTTCAAAATTTCCTTCCAGGAGCAAAAGTGATCCCTACAAATGGGGTATCCACCCATCTGACGGCCTCCTTCTTTTTTTTTTTTTGGCTGCCTCGCACGGCATGCAGAATCTTAGTTCCCCAGCCAGGGATACAACCCGTGCCCCCTGAAGTGGAAGCATGCAGTACTAACCACTGGACCGCCAGGGAATTCCCTGATGCCCTATTCCATTCATTGTCGGATCATCTGCGGTGACTTGGTCACTCCTTCTGCTTAGAATTCTCTTCTCCCTTCATGGCCTGGCTCATATATAGCCTCATTAGGGAGGCCTTGCCCGCAATGCTATTTAAGATGACATTTTCCTCCACCCCTGGCTTTATTTCTCTTTATAGCACCCATCACCCATCTGACACGATCTCTGGCCACCCAAGGAAGAGGCTTTGATGACCTGGAATCACTGATATATTCACCATCACTGGTTTGCCATTGTGCCTCGGGGTCCTGGATCACACCAAAAAGGAAATCTCTGTCCCTTGGCTCACTATGGGTTTCCAGGCCAACACTACAGCCCTTTCATGACATAGCTCTTGGAGTGTAAACACACATAAAGAAAGTGATTTTCCCCAAGACAACCCCTCAGGGCCAAGGTGGCCAGGTCACAGAAGGTTACAGACTGCAGCCCCAGATGTCCTGAGGAGTCACCCCTCCACCCTGACCTATACATCTTGGGGCTGGCAGTAAGGGGAATCCCTTTCTTCTGAGCCTCAAGACTTAGCCCATTTCCTGTTGAAGGATGTGACATTCCTTGGGGGAGGGAGGCAGAACCATTAGTTGTCTTTAGGCATTATTAAATAAGCTAAACATCAAAGTGACAAAAAGTGCAATCGACTACCACCAGCCTGCAAATTTGTAACTGTAAAGTAAGGTAAGATTAACTCATAGACAGAAGGCAAGCCACAAAAATTAACTACTGTACCTAACTTCTTTTGGAAAACAAGTCAAAATGTAGGTGGATTTTTTACCTTTTAGATTATGTGCTAATTATCCCCATTGTTAAAAGGACAGGTAAAAGTTCTCTTGGGTAAAATTTCCTGCCGCGGGGGGGGAGGTGGGGGTCCCCAGGAGAAGCGTGACTCTGCATATTGACCAAAAGGTTAAGGAAAAACCCAATGTCATAAAATGACTTTGTGAAGGGGCTGGTGCAATTAAATGTGAATATTGCACTCTTTGTTCCTGCCTAAGGAGGCTGTTCTAAGCACTTTCTAGCCACGTGTTTTGAAACCTTTGCTCTGCTCCTTTCAGTTTAGCACAGCAACATTTTTAGAAGACAGAACAATTTAAAAGGAGGACTAGTGTTAACAGATTTTTTTTTTTTGCGGTACGCGGGCCACTCACTGTTGTGGCCTCTTCCATTGCGGAGCACAGGCTCCGGACGCGCAGGCTCAGCGGCCA